>NW_027327864.1:0-139191 GCF_047675955.1 Chlorocebus sabaeus | reverse complement strand
AAAGTGATATTTGGAAGCCCATAGAGCGCAATGGTGAAAAAGGAAATATCTTCAGTTAAAAATTGGAAAGAAGCTTTCTGACATACTGCTTTGTGTTCTGTTAATTCATCTCACAGAGTTACAGCTTTCCCTTCCAGAAGCCTTTCCCTAAGACTGTTGTTGTGGAATTTTCAAAGTGATATTTGGAAGCCCATAGAGTGCTATGGTGAAAAAGGAAATATCTTCCGTTAAAAACCGGAAAGGAGCTTTCGGAGAAACTGCCGTGTGTTCGTGTAATACATCTCACCGAGTTACAGCTTTCTTCTCAAGAAGCCTTTCACTGAGACTGTTCTTGTGGGATTTGCAAAGAGATATTTGGAAGCCCATAGAGGGCTACGGTGAAAAAGGAAATATTTAGCGTTAAAAAATGGAAAGAAGCTTTCTGAGAAACTGCTTTGTGTTCTGCTATTTCATCTCACAGGGTTACAGCTTTCCCCTCCGGAAACCTTTGCTAAGACGGTTCTTGTGGGATTTGCAAAGTGATATTTGGAAGCCCATAGAGGGCTATGGTGAAAAATGAAATATCTTCAGTTAAAAACTGGAAAGAGGCTGTCTGAGAAGCTGTTTAGTGTTCTGTTAATTCATCTCGGAGAGTTACAGCTCTCTCCTCAAGAAGCCCTTCGCTAAGACAGTTCTTGTGGAACTTGCAAAGTGATATTTTGAAGCCCATATGGGGCTATGGTGTAAAAGGAAATATCTTCCGTTAAAAACTGGAAAGAAGATTTCTGAGAAACTGCTTTGTGTTCTGTTAATTCAACTCACAGAGTTACAGCTTTTCCGTCAAGAAGACTTTCGCTAAGACTGTTCTTGTGGAAATTGCGAAGTGATATTTGGAAGCCCATAGAGGGCTATGGTGAAAATGGGAATATCCTAAGATAAAAATCAAAAAGAAGCTTTCTGAGAAACTGCTTTGTGTTCTGTTAGGAAGCCTTTCGATAAGACTGTTCTTGTGTAATTTGCAAAGTGATATATGGATGCCCATAGAGGGCTATGGTGAAAATCGAAATATCCTAAGATAAAATCGAAAAGAATCTTTCTGCGAAACTGCTTTGTGTTCTGTTAGTTCATCTCACAGAGTTTCAGTTTTGCCCTCAAGTTGCCCCACTAAGACTATTCTTGTGTAATTTGCAAATTGATATTTGGAAACCCATAGAGGGCTACGGTGAAAAGGGAAATATCTTCCGTTAAAAACGGGAAAGAAGCTTTCAGAGGAACTGCCGTGTGTTCTGTTAATACATCCACCGAGGTACAGCTTTCCCCTCAAGAAGCCATTCGCTAAGGCTGTTCTAGTGGAACTTGCAAAGTGATATTTCGAAGCCCATAGAGGGCTACGTTGAAAAAGGAAATATCTTCCGTTAAAAACTGGAAAGAAGCTTTCTGAGAAACTGCCTTGTGTTCTGTTAATTTACCTTACAGAGTTACAGCTTTCCCCTCCAGAAGCCTTTCCCTAAGACTGTTCTTGTGGAATTTGCAAAGTGATATTTGGTAAAAGGCGAAAGATTTATACGATCTGAAGAGAAACCAGAGTATTGCAAAGTGATACTTGGAAGCCCACAGAGGGCTGTGGTGAAAAAGGAAATATCTTCAGTTAAAAACTGGAAGGAAGCTTTCTGAGAAACTGCCGTGTGTTGGTGTAATACATCTCACCGAGTTGCAGCTTTCCCCTCAAGAAGCCTTTCACTAAGACTGTTCTTGTGGAATTTGCAATGTGATATTTTGAAGCCCATAAAGGCCTATGGTGAAAAAGGAAATATCCTATGATAAAAATGGAAAAGAAGCTTTCTGAGAAACGGCTTTGGGTTCTCTTATTTCATCTCACAGAGTTAGAGCTTTCCTCTCAAGAAGCCTTTCGCTAAGACTGTTCTTGTGCGATTTGCAAAGTGATATTTGGAAGCCCATAGAGGGCTATGGTTAAAAAGGAAATATGTTCCGTTAAAAACTGGAAAGAAGCTTTCTAAGAAACTGCTTTGTGTTCTGTTAATTCGTCTCACAGAGTTACAGCTTTCCACTCCAGAAGCCTTTCGCTAAGACTATTCTTGTGGAATTTGCAAAATGATGTTTGGAACCCCTAGAGGTCTATGGTGAAAAAGGAAATATCTTCAGTTAAAAACTGGAAAGAAGTTTTCTGAGAAACTGCCATGTGTTCTGTTAATACACCTCACCGAGTTACAGCTTTCCCCTCAAGAAGCCTTTCGTTAAGACTGCTCTTGTGGGATATGCAAAGTGATATTTGGAAGCCCATAGAGGGCAACGGTGAAAAAGGAAATGTCTTCAGTTAAACTGTGGATAGAAGCATTCTGAGAAACTGCTTTCTATTCTGTTATTTCATCTCACAGAGTTACAGCTTTCCCCTCAAGAAGCCTTTTCCTAACACTGTTCTTGTGGAATTTGCAAAGTGATATTTGGAATCCCATAGAGGGCTATGGTGAAAACGGAAATATCTTCCGTTAAAACCTGAAAAGAAGCTTTTTGAGAAACTGCTTTGTGTTCTGTTAATTCATCTTCACAGAGTTACAACTTTCCCCTCCAGAAGCCCTCCGCAAAGACTCTTCTTGTGGAATTTGCAATGTGATATTTGGAAGCCCATAGAGGGCTTTGGTGAAAAAGGAAATTACCTATGATAAAAACTGAAAGGAAGCTTTCTGAGAAACTGCCTTGTGTTCTGTTAATTCATCTCACAGATTTACAGTTTTCACCTCAAGAAGCCTTTCGCTAAGACTGTTCTTGTGCGATTTGCAAAGTGATATTTGGAAGCCCATAGAGCGCAATGGTGAAAAAGGAAATATCTTCAGTTAAAAATTGGAAAGAAGCTTTCTGACATACTGCTTTGTGTTCTGTTAATTCATCTCACAGAGTTACAGCTTTCCCTTCCAGAAGCCTTTCCCTAAGACTGTTGTTGTGGAATTTTCAAAGTGATATTTGGAAGCCCATAGAGTGCTATGGTGAAAAAGGAAATATCTTCCGTTAAAAACCGGAAAGGAGCTTTCGGAGAAACTGCCGTGTGTTCGTGTAATACATCTCACCGAGTTACAGCTTTCTTCTCAAGAAGCCTTTCACTGAGACTGTTCTTGTGGGATTTGCAAAGAGATATTTGGAAGCCCATAGAGGGCTACGGTGAAAAAGGAAATATTTAGCGTTAAAAAATGGAAAGAAGCTTTCTGAGAAACTGCTTTGTGTTCTGCTATTTCATCTCACAGGGTTACAGCTTTCCCCTCCAGAAACCTTTGCTAAGACGGTTCTTGTGGGATTTGCAAAGTGATATTTGGAAGCCCATAGAGGGCTATGGTGAAAAATGAAATATCTTCAGTTAAAAACTGGAAAGAGGCTGTCTGAGAAGCTGTTTAGTGTTCTGTTAATTCATCTCGGAGAGTTACAGCTCTCTCCTCAAGAAGCCCTTCGCTAAGACAGTTCTTGTGGAACTTGCAAAGTGATATTTTGAAGCCCATATGGGGCTATGGTGTAAAAGGAAATATCTTCCGTTAAAAACTGGAAAGAAGATTTCTGAGAAACTGCTTTGTGTTCTGTTAATTCAACTCACAGAGTTACAGCTTTTCCGTCAAGAAGACTTTCGCTAAGACTGTTCTTGTGGAAATTGCGAAGTGATATTTGGAAGCCCATAGAGGGCTATGGTGAAAATGGGAATATCCTAAGATAAAAATCAAAAAGAAGCTTTCTGAGAAACTGCTTTGTGTTCTGTTAGGAAGCCTTTCGATAAGACTGTTCTTGTGTAATTTGCAAAGTGATATATGGATGCCCATAGAGGGCTATGGTGAAAATCGAAATATCCTAAGATAAAATCGAAAAGAATCTTTCTGCGAAACTGCTTTGTGTTCTGTTAGTTCATCTCACAGAGTTTCAGTTTTGCCCTCAAGTTGCCCCACTAAGACTATTCTTGTGTAATTTGCAAATTGATATTTGGAAACCCATAGAGGGCTACGGTGAAAAGGGAAATATCTTCCGTTAAAAACGGGAAAGAAGCTTTCAGAGGAACTGCCGTGTGTTCTGTTAATACATCCACCGAGGTACAGCTTTCCCCTCAAGAAGCCATTCGCTAAGGCTGTTCTAGTGGAACTTGCAAAGTGATATTTCGAAGCCCATAGAGGGCTACGTTGAAAAAGGAAATATCTTCCGTTAAAAACTGGAAAGAAGCTTTCTGAGAAACTGCCTTGTGTTCTGTTAATTTACCTTACAGAGTTACAGCTTTCCCCTCCAGAAGCCTTTCCCTAAGACTGTTCTTGTGGAATTTGCAAAGTGATATTTGGTAAAAGGCGAAAGATTTATACGATCTGAAGAGAAACCAGAGTATTGCAAAGTGATACTTGGAAGCCCACAGAGGGCTGTGGTGAAAAAGGAAATATCTTCAGTTAAAAACTGGAAGGAAGCTTTCTGAGAAACTGCCGTGTGTTGGTGTAATACATCTCACCGAGTTGCAGCTTTCCCCTCAAGAAGCCTTTCACTAAGACTGTTCTTGTGGAATTTGCAATGTGATATTTTGAAGCCCATAAAGGCCTATGGTGAAAAAGGAAATATCCTATGATAAAAATGGAAAAGAAGCTTTCTGAGAAACGGCTTTGGGTTCTCTTATTTCATCTCACAGAGTTAGAGCTTTCCTCTCAAGAAGCCTTTCGCTAAGACTGTTCTCGTGGAATTTGCAAAGTGATATTTGGAAGCCCATAGAGGGCTATGGTGAAAAATGAAATATCTTCAGTTAAAAACTGGAAAGAGGCTGTCTGAGAAGCTGTTTAGTGTTCTGTTAATTCATCTCGGAGAGTTACAGCTCTCTCCTCAAGAAGCCCTTCGCTAAGACAGTTCTTGTGGAACTTGCAAAGTGATATTTTGAAGCCCATATGGGGCTATGGTGTAAAAGGAAATATCTTCCGTTAAAAACTGGAAAGAAGATTTCTGAGAAACTGCTTTGTGTTCTGTTAATTCAACTCACAGAGTTACAGCTTTTCCGTCAAGAAGACTTTCGCTAAGACTGTTCTTGTGGAAATTGCGAAGTGATATTTGGAAGCCCATAGAGGGCTATGGTGAAAATGGGAATATCCTAAGATAAAAATCAAAAAGAAGCTTTCTGAGAAACTGCTTTGTGTTCTGTTAGGAAGCCTTTCGATAAGACTGTTCTTGTGTAATTTGCAAAGTGATATATGGATGCCCATAGAGGGCTATGGTGAAAATCGAAATATCCTAAGATAAAATCGAAAAGAATCTTTCTGCGAAACTGCTTTGTGTTCTGTTAGTTCATCTCACAGAGTTTCAGTTTTGCCCTCAAGTTGCCCCACTAAGACTATTCTTGTGTAATTTGCAAATTGATATTTGGAAACCCATAGAGGGCTACGGTGAAAAGGGAAATATCTTCCGTTAAAAACGGGAAAGAAGCTTTCAGAGGAACTGCCGTGTGTTCTGTTAATACATCCACCGAGGTACAGCTTTCCCCTCAAGAAGCCATTCGCTAAGGCTGTTCTAGTGGAACTTGCAAAGTGATATTTCGAAGCCCATAGAGGGCTACGTTGAAAAAGGAAATATCTTCCGTTAAAAACTGGAAAGAAGCTTTCTGAGAAACTGCCTTGTGTTCTGTTAATTTACCTTACAGAGTTACAGCTTTCCCCTCCAGAAGCCTTTCCCTAAGACTGTTCTTGTGGAATTTGCAAAGTGATATTTGGTAAAAGGCGAAAGATTTATACGATCTGAAGAGAAACCAGAGTATTGCAAAGTGATACTTGGAAGCCCACAGAGGGCTGTGGTGAAAAAGGAAATATCTTCAGTTAAAAACTGGAAGGAAGCTTTCTGAGAAACTGCCGTGTGTTGGTGTAATACATCTCACCGAGTTGCAGCTTTCCCCTCAAGAAGCCTTTCACTAAGACTGTTCTTGTGGAATTTGCAATGTGATATTTTGAAGCCCATAAAGGCCTATGGTGAAAAAGGAAATATCCTATGATAAAAATGGAAAAGAAGCTTTCTGAGAAACGGCTTTGGGTTCTCTTATTTCATCTCACAGAGTTAGAGCTTTCCTCTCAAGAAGCCTTTCGCTAAGACTGTTCTTGTGCGATTTGCAAAGTGATATTTGGAAGCCCATAGAGGGCTATGGTTAAAAAGGAAATATGTTCCGTTAAAAACTGGAAAGAAGCTTTCTAAGAAACTGCTTTGTGTTCTGTTAATTCGTCTCACAGAGTTACAGCTTTCCACTCCAGAAGCCTTTCGCTAAGACTATTCTTGTGGAATTTGCAAAATGATGTTTGGAACCCCTAGAGGTCTATGGTGAAAAAGGAAATATCTTCAGTTAAAAACTGGAAAGAAGTTTTCTGAGAAACTGCCATGTGTTCTGTTAATACACCTCACCGAGTTACAGCTTTCCCCTCAAGAAGCCTTTCGTTAAGACTGCTCTTGTGGGATATGCAAAGTGATATTTGGAAGCCCATAGAGGGCAACGGTGAAAAAGGAAATGTCTTCAGTTAAACTGTGGATAGAAGCATTCTGAGAAACTGCTTTCTATTCTGTTATTTCATCTCACAGAGTTACAACTTTCCCCTCAAGAAGCCTTTTCCTAACACTGTTCTTGTGGAATTTGCAAAGTGATATTTGGAATCCCATAGAGGGCTATGGTGAAAACGGAAATATCTTCCGTTAAAACCTGAAAAGAAGCTTTTTGAGAAACTGCTTTGTGTTCTGTTAATTCATCTTCACAGAGTTACAACTTTCCCCTCCAGAAGCCCTCCGCAAAGACTCTTCTTGTGGAATTTGCAATGTGATATTTGGAAGCCCATAGAGGGCTTTGGTGAAAAAGGAAATTACCTATGATAAAAACTGAAAGGAAGCTTTCTGAGAAACTGCCTTGTGTTCTGTTAATTCATCTCACAGATTTACAGTTTTCACCTCAAGAAGCCTTTCGCTAAGACTGTTCTTGTGCGATTTGCAAAGTGATATTTGGAAGCCCATAGAGCGCAATGGTGAAAAAGGAAATATCTTCAGTTAAAAATTGGAAAGAAGCTTTCTGACATACTGCTTTGTGTTCTGTTAATTCATCTCACAGAGTTACAGCTTTCCCTTCCAGAAGCCTTTCCCTAAGACTGTTGTTGTGGAATTTTCAAAGTGATATTTGGAAGCCCATAGAGTGCTATGGTGAAAAAGGAAATATCTTCCGTTAAAAACCGGAAAGGAGCTTTCGGAGAAACTGCCGTGTGTTCGTGTAATACATCTCACCGAGTTACAGCTTTCTTCTCAAGAAGCCTTTCACTGAGACTGTTCTTGTGGGATTTGCAAAGAGATATTTGGAAGCCCATAGAGGGCTACGGTGAAAAAGGAAATATTTAGCGTTAAAAAATGGAAAGAAGCTTTCTGAGAAACTGCTTTGTGTTCTGCTATTTCATCTCACAGGGTTACAGCTTTCCCCTCCAGAAACCTTTGCTAAGACGGTTCTTGTGGGATTTGCAAAGTGATATTTGGAAGCCCATAGAGGGCTATGGTGAAAAATGAAATATCTTCAGTTAAAAACTGGAAAGAGGCTGTCTGAGAAGCTGTTTAGTGTTCTGTTAATTCATCTCGGAGAGTTACAGCTCTCTCCTCAAGAAGCCCTTCGCTAAGACAGTTCTTGTGGAACTTGCAAAGTGATATTTTGAAGCCCATATGGGGCTATGGTGTAAAAGGAAATATCTTCCGTTAAAAACTGGAAAGAAGATTTCTGAGAAACTGCTTTGTGTTCTGTTAATTCAACTCACAGAGTTACAGCTTTTCCGTCAAGAAGACTTTCGCTAAGACTGTTCTTGTGGAAATTGCGAAGTGATATTTGGAAGCCCATAGAGGGCTATGGTGAAAATGGGAATATCCTAAGATAAAAATCAAAAAGAAGCTTTCTGAGAAACTGCTTTGTGTTCTGTTAGGAAGCCTTTCGATAAGACTGTTCTTGTGTAATTTGCAAAGTGATATATGGATGCCCATAGAGGGCTATGGTGAAAATCGAAATATCCTAAGATAAAATCGAAAAGAATCTTTCTGCGAAACTGCTTTGTGTTCTGTTAGTTCATCTCACAGAGTTTCAGTTTTGCCCTCAAGTTGCCCCACTAAGACTATTCTTGTGTAATTTGCAAATTGATATTTGGAAACCCATAGAGGGCTACGGTGAAAAGGGAAATATCTTCCGTTAAAAACGGGAAAGAAGCTTTCAGAGGAACTGCCGTGTGTTCTGTTAATACATCCACCGAGGTACAGCTTTCCCCTCAAGAAGCCATTCGCTAAGGCTGTTCTAGTGGAACTTGCAAAGTGATATTTCGAAGCCCATAGAGGGCTACGTTGAAAAAGGAAATATCTTCCGTTAAAAACTGGAAAGAAGCTTTCTGAGAAACTGCCTTGTGTTCTGTTAATTTACCTTACAGAGTTACAGCTTTCCCCTCCAGAAGCCTTTCCCTAAGACTGTTCTTGTGGAATTTGCAAAGTGATATTTGGTAAAAGGCGAAAGATTTATACGATCTGAAGAGAAACCAGAGTATTGCAAAGTGATACTTGGAAGCCCACAGAGGGCTGTGGTGAAAAAGGAAATATCTTCAGTTAAAAACTGGAAGGAAGCTTTCTGAGAAACTGCCGTGTGTTGGTGTAATACATCTCACCGAGTTGCAGCTTTCCCCTCAAGAAGCCTTTCACTAAGACTGTTCTTGTGGAATTTGCAATGTGATATTTTGAAGCCCATAAAGGCCTATGGTGAAAAAGGAAATATCCTATGATAAAAATGGAAAAGAAGCTTTCTGAGAAACGGCTTTGGGTTCTCTTATTTCATCTCACAGAGTTAGAGCTTTCCTCTCAAGAAGCCTTTCGCTAAGACTGTTCTTGTGCGATTTGCAAAGTGATATTTGGAAGCCCATAGAGGGCTATGGTTAAAAAGGAAATATGTTCCGTTAAAAACTGGAAAGAAGCTTTCTAAGAAACTGCTTTGTGTTCTGTTAATTCGTCTCACAGAGTTACAGCTTTCCACTCCAGAAGCCTTTCGCTAAGACTATTCTTGTGGAATTTGCAAAATGATGTTTGGAACCCCTAGAGGTCTATGGTGAAAAAGGAAATATCTTCAGTTAAAAACTGGAAAGAAGTTTTCTGAGAAACTGCCATGTGTTCTGTTAATACACCTCACCGAGTTACAGCTTTCCCCTCAAGAAGCCTTTCGTTAAGACTGCTCTTGTGGGATATGCAAAGTGATATTTGGAAGCCCATAGAGGGCAACGGTGAAAAAGGAAATGTCTTCAGTTAAACTGTGGATAGAAGCATTCTGAGAAACTGCTTTCTATTCTGTTATTTCATCTCACAGAGTTACAACTTTCCCCTCAAGAAGCCTTTTCCTAACACTGTTCTTGTGGAATTTGCAAAGTGATATTTGGAATCCCATAGAGGGCTATGGTGAAAACGGAAATATCTTCCGTTAAAACCTGAAAAGAAGCTTTTTGAGAAACTGCTTTGTGTTCTGTTAATTCATCTTCACAGAGTTACAACTTTCCCCTCCAGAAGCCCTCCGCAAAGACTCTTCTTGTGGAATTTGCAATGTGATATTTGGAAGCCCATAGAGGGCTTTGGTGAAAAAGGAAATTACCTATGATAAAAACTGAAAGGAAGCTTTCTGAGAAACTGCCTTGTGTTCTGTTAATTCATCTCACAGATTTACAGTTTTCACCTCAAGAAGCCTTTCGCTAAGACTGTTCTTGTGCGATTTGCAAAGTGATATTTGGAAGCCCATAGAGCGCAATGGTGAAAAAGGAAATATCTTCAGTTAAAAATTGGAAAGAAGCTTTCTGACATACTGCTTTGTGTTCTGTTAATTCATCTCACAGAGTTACAGCTTTCCCTTCCAGAAGCCTTTCCCTAAGACTGTTGTTGTGGAATTTTCAAAGTGATATTTGGAAGCCCATAGAGTGCTATGGTGAAAAAGGAAATATCTTCCGTTAAAAACCGGAAAGGAGCTTTCGGAGAAACTGCCGTGTGTTCGTGTAATACATCTCACCGAGTTACAGCTTTCTTCTCAAGAAGCCTTTCACTGAGACTGTTCTTGTGGGATTTGCAAAGAGATATTTGGAAGCCCATAGAGGGCTACGGTGAAAAAGGAAATATTTAGCGTTAAAAAATGGAAAGAAGCTTTCTGAGAAACTGCTTTGTGTTCTGCTATTTCATCTCACAGGGTTACAGCTTTCCCCTCCAGAAACCTTTGCTAAGACGGTTCTTGTGGGATTTGCAAAGTGATATTTGGAAGCCCATAGAGGGCTATGGTGAAAAATGAAATATCTTCAGTTAAAAACTGGAAAGAGGCTGTCTGAGAAGCTGTTTAGTGTTCTGTTAATTCATCTCGGAGAGTTACAGCTCTCTCCTCAAGAAGCCCTTCGCTAAGACAGTTCTTGTGGAACTTGCAAAGTGATATTTTGAAGCCCATATGGGGCTATGGTGTAAAAGGAAATATCTTCCGTTAAAAACTGGAAAGAAGATTTCTGAGAAACTGCTTTGTGTTCTGTTAATTCAACTCACAGAGTTACAGCTTTTCCGTCAAGAAGACTTTCGCTAAGACTGTTCTTGTGGAAATTGCGAAGTGATATTTGGAAGCCCATAGAGGGCTATGGTGAAAATGGGAATATCCTAAGATAAAAATCAAAAAGAAGCTTTCTGAGAAACTGCTTTGTGTTCTGTTAGGAAGCCTTTCGATAAGACTGTTCTTGTGTAATTTGCAAAGTGATATATGGATGCCCATAGAGGGCTATGGTGAAAATCGAAATATCCTAAGATAAAATCGAAAAGAATCTTTCTGCGAAACTGCTTTGTGTTCTGTTAGTTCATCTCACAGAGTTTCAGTTTTGCCCTCAAGTTGCCCCACTAAGACTATTCTTGTGTAATTTGCAAATTGATATTTGGAAACCCATAGAGGGCTACGGTGAAAAGGGAAATATCTTCCGTTAAAAACGGGAAAGAAGCTTTCAGAGGAACTGCCGTGTGTTCTGTTAATACATCCACCGAGGTACAGCTTTCCCCTCAAGAAGCCATTCGCTAAGGCTGTTCTAGTGGAACTTGCAAAGTGATATTTCGAAGCCCATAGAGGGCTACGTTGAAAAAGGAAATATCTTCCGTTAAAAACTGGAAAGAAGCTTTCTGAGAAACTGCCTTGTGTTCTGTTAATTTACCTTACAGAGTTACAGCTTTCCCCTCCAGAAGCCTTTCCCTAAGACTGTTCTTGTGGAATTTGCAAAGTGATATTTGGTAAAAGGCGAAAGATTTATACGATCTGAAGAGAAACCAGAGTATTGCAAAGTGATACTTGGAAGCCCACAGAGGGCTGTGGTGAAAAAGGAAATATCTTCAGTTAAAAACTGGAAGGAAGCTTTCTGAGAAACTGCCGTGTGTTGGTGTAATACATCTCACCGAGTTGCAGCTTTCCCCTCAAGAAGCCTTTCACTAAGACTGTTCTTGTGGAATTTGCAATGTGATATTTTGAAGCCCATAAAGGCCTATGGTGAAAAAGGAAATATCCTATGATAAAAATGGAAAAGAAGCTTTCTGAGAAACGGCTTTGGGTTCTCTTATTTCATCTCACAGAGTTAGAGCTTTCCTCTCAAGAAGCCTTTCGCTAAGACTGTTCTTGTGCGATTTGCAAAGTGATATTTGGAAGCCCATAGAGGGCTATGGTTAAAAAGGAAATATGTTCCGTTAAAAACTGGAAAGAAGCTTTCTAAGAAACTGCTTTGTGTTCTGTTAATTCGTCTCACAGAGTTACAGCTTTCCACTCCAGAAGCCTTTCGCTAAGACTATTCTTGTGGAATTTGCAAAATGATGTTTGGAACCCCTAGAGGTCTATGGTGAAAAAGGAAATATCTTCAGTTAAAAACTGGAAAGAAGTTTTCTGAGAAACTGCCATGTGTTCTGTTAATACACCTCACCGAGTTACAGCTTTCCCCTCAAGAAGCCTTTCGTTAAGACTGCTCTTGTGGGATATGCAAAGTGATATTTGGAAGCCCATAGAGGGCAACGGTGAAAAAGGAAATGTCTTCAGTTAAACTGTGGATAGAAGCATTCTGAGAAACTGCTTTCTATTCTGTTATTTCATCTCACAGAGTTACAACTTTCCCCTCAAGAAGCCTTTTCCTAACACTGTTCTTGTGGAATTTGCAAAGTGATATTTGGAATCCCATAGAGGGCTATGGTGAAAACGGAAATATCTTCCGTTAAAACCTGAAAAGAAGCTTTTTGAGAAACTGCTTTGTGTTCTGTTAATTCATCTTCACAGAGTTACAACTTTCCCCTCCAGAAGCCCTCCGCAAAGACTCTTCTTGTGGAATTTGCAATGTGATATTTGGAAGCCCATAGAGGGCTTTGGTGAAAAAGGAAATTACCTATGATAAAAACTGAAAGGAAGCTTTCTGAGAAACTGCCTTGTGTTCTGTTAATTCATCTCACAGATTTACAGTTTTCACCTCAAGAAGCCTTTCGCTAAGACTGTTCTTGTGCGATTTGCAAAGTGATATTTGGAAGCCCATAGAGCGCAATGGTGAAAAAGGAAATATCTTCAGTTAAAAATTGGAAAGAAGCTTTCTGACATACTGCTTTGTGTTCTGTTAATTCATCTCACAGAGTTACAGCTTTCCCTTCCAGAAGCCTTTCCCTAAGACTGTTGTTGTGGAATTTTCAAAGTGATATTTGGAAGCCCATAGAGTGCTATGGTGAAAAAGGAAATATCTTCCGTTAAAAACCGGAAAGGAGCTTTCGGAGAAACTGCCGTGTGTTCGTGTAATACATCTCACCGAGTTACAGCTTTCTTCTCAAGAAGCCTTTCACTGAGACTGTTCTTGTGGGATTTGCAAAGAGATATTTGGAAGCCCATAGAGGGCTACGGTGAAAAAGGAAATATTTAGCGTTAAAAAATGGAAAGAAGCTTTCTGAGAAACTGCTTTGTGTTCTGCTATTTCATCTCACAGGGTTACAGCTTTCCCCTCCAGAAACCTTTGCTAAGACGGTTCTTGTGGGATTTGCAAAGTGATATTTGGAAGCCCATAGAGGGCTATGGTGAAAAATGAAATATCTTCAGTTAAAAACTGGAAAGAGGCTGTCTGAGAAGCTGTTTAGTGTTCTGTTAATTCATCTCGGAGAGTTACAGCTCTCTCCTCAAGAAGCCCTTCGCTAAGACAGTTCTTGTGGAACTTGCAAAGTGATATTTTGAAGCCCATATGGGGCTATGGTGTAAAAGGAAATATCTTCCGTTAAAAACTGGAAAGAAGATTTCTGAGAAACTGCTTTGTGTTCTGTTAATTCAACTCACAGAGTTACAGCTTTTCCGTCAAGAAGACTTTCGCTAAGACTGTTCTTGTGGAAATTGCGAAGTGATATTTGGAAGCCCATAGAGGGCTATGGTGAAAATGGGAATATCCTAAGATAAAAATCAAAAAGAAGCTTTCTGAGAAACTGCTTTGTGTTCTGTTAGGAAGCCTTTCGATAAGACTGTTCTTGTGTAATTTGCAAAGTGATATATGGATGCCCATAGAGGGCTATGGTGAAAATCGAAATATCCTAAGATAAAATCGAAAAGAATCTTTCTGCGAAACTGCTTTGTGTTCTGTTAGTTCATCTCACAGAGTTTCAGTTTTGCCCTCAAGTTGCCCCACTAAGACTATTCTTGTGTAATTTGCAAATTGATATTTGGAAACCCATAGAGGGCTACGGTGAAAAGGGAAATATCTTCCGTTAAAAACGGGAAAGAAGCTTTCAGAGGAACTGCCGTGTGTTCTGTTAATACATCCACCGAGGTACAGCTTTCCCCTCAAGAAGCCATTCGCTAAGGCTGTTCTAGTGGAACTTGCAAAGTGATATTTCGAAGCCCATAGAGGGCTACGTTGAAAAAGGAAATATCTTCCGTTAAAAACTGGAAAGAAGCTTTCTGAGAAACTGCCTTGTGTTCTGTTAATTTACCTTACAGAGTTACAGCTTTCCCCTCCAGAAGCCTTTCCCTAAGACTGTTCTTGTGGAATTTGCAAAGTGATATTTGGTAAAAGGCGAAAGATTTATACGATCTGAAGAGAAACCAGAGTATTGCAAAGTGATACTTGGAAGCCCACAGAGGGCTGTGGTGAAAAAGGAAATATCTTCAGTTAAAAACTGGAAGGAAGCTTTCTGAGAAACTGCCGTGTGTTGGTGTAATACATCTCACCGAGTTGCAGCTTTCCCCTCAAGAAGCCTTTCACTAAGACTGTTCTTGTGGAATTTGCAATGTGATATTTTGAAGCCCATAAAGGCCTATGGTGAAAAAGGAAATATCCTATGATAAAAATGGAAAAGAAGCTTTCTGAGAAACGGCTTTGGGTTCTCTTATTTCATCTCACAGAGTTAGAGCTTTCCTCTCAAGAAGCCTTTCGCTAAGACTGTTCTTGTGCGATTTGCAAAGTGATATTTGGAAGCCCATAGAGGGCTATGGTTAAAAAGGAAATATGTTCCGTTAAAAACTGGAAAGAAGCTTTCTAAGAAACTGCTTTGTGTTCTGTTAATTCGTCTCACAGAGTTACAGCTTTCCACTCCAGAAGCCTTTCGCTAAGACTATTCTTGTGGAATTTGCAAAATGATGTTTGGAACCCCTAGAGGTCTATGGTGAAAAAGGAAATATCTTCAGTTAAAAACTGGAAAGAAGTTTTCTGAGAAACTGCCATGTGTTCTGTTAATACACCTCACCGAGTTACAGCTTTCCCCTCAAGAAGCCTTTCGTTAAGACTGCTCTTGTGGGATATGCAAAGTGATATTTGGAAGCCCATAGAGGGCAACGGTGAAAAAGGAAATGTCTTCAGTTAAACTGTGGATAGAAGCATTCTGAGAAACTGCTTTCTATTCTGTTATTTCATCTCACAGAGTTACAACTTTCCCCTCAAGAAGCCTTTTCCTAACACTGTTCTTGTGGAATTTGCAAAGTGATATTTGGAATCCCATAGAGGGCTATGGTGAAAACGGAAATATCTTCCGTTAAAACCTGAAAAGAAGCTTTTTGAGAAACTGCTTTGTGTTCTGTTAATTCATCTTCACAGAGTTACAACTTTCCCCTCCAGAAGCCCTCCGCAAAGACTCTTCTTGTGGAATTTGCAATGTGATATTTGGAAGCCCATAGAGGGCTTTGGTGAAAAAGGAAATTACCTATGATAAAAACTGAAAGGAAGCTTTCTGAGAAACTGCCTTGTGTTCTGTTAATTCATCTCACAGATTTACAGTTTTCACCTCAAGAAGCCTTTCGCTAAGACTGTTCTTGTGCGATTTGCAAAGTGATATTTGGAAGCCCATAGAGCGCAATGGTGAAAAAGGAAATATCTTCAGTTAAAAATTGGAAAGAAGCTTTCTGACATACTGCTTTGTGTTCTGTTAATTCATCTCACAGAGTTACAGCTTTCCCTTCCAGAAGCCTTTCCCTAAGACTGTTGTTGTGGAATTTTCAAAGTGATATTTGGAAGCCCATAGAGTGCTATGGTGAAAAAGGAAATATCTTCCGTTAAAAACCGGAAAGGAGCTTTCGGAGAAACTGCCGTGTGTTCGTGTAATACATCTCACCGAGTTACAGCTTTCTTCTCAAGAAGCCTTTCACTGAGACTGTTCTTGTGGGATTTGCAAAGAGATATTTGGAAGCCCATAGAGGGCTACGGTGAAAAAGGAAATATTTAGCGTTAAAAAATGGAAAGAAGCTTTCTGAGAAACTGCTTTGTGTTCTGCTATTTCATCTCACAGGGTTACAGCTTTCCCCTCCAGAAACCTTTGCTAAGACGGTTCTTGTGGGATTTGCAAAGTGATATTTGGAAGCCCATAGAGGGCTATGGTGAAAAATGAAATATCTTCAGTTAAAAACTGGAAAGAGGCTGTCTGAGAAGCTGTTTAGTGTTCTGTTAATTCATCTCGGAGAGTTACAGCTCTCTCCTCAAGAAGCCCTTCGCTAAGACAGTTCTTGTGGAACTTGCAAAGTGATATTTTGAAGCCCATATGGGGCTATGGTGTAAAAGGAAATATCTTCCGTTAAAAACTGGAAAGAAGATTTCTGAGAAACTGCTTTGTGTTCTGTTAATTCAACTCACAGAGTTACAGCTTTTCCGTCAAGAAGACTTTCGCTAAGACTGTTCTTGTGGAAATTGCGAAGTGATATTTGGAAGCCCATAGAGGGCTATGGTGAAAATGGGAATATCCTAAGATAAAAATCAAAAAGAAGCTTTCTGAGAAACTGCTTTGTGTTCTGTTAGGAAGCCTTTCGATAAGACTGTTCTTGTGTAATTTGCAAAGTGATATATGGATGCCCATAGAGGGCTATGGTGAAAATCGAAATATCCTAAGATAAAATCGAAAAGAATCTTTCTGCGAAACTGCTTTGTGTTCTGTTAGTTCATCTCACAGAGTTTCAGTTTTGCCCTCAAGTTGCCCCACTAAGACTATTCTTGTGTAATTTGCAAATTGATATTTGGAAACCCATAGAGGGCTACGGTGAAAAGGGAAATATCTTCCGTTAAAAACGGGAAAGAAGCTTTCAGAGGAACTGCCGTGTGTTCTGTTAATACATCCACCGAGGTACAGCTTTCCCCTCAAGAAGCCATTCGCTAAGGCTGTTCTAGTGGAACTTGCAAAGTGATATTTCGAAGCCCATAGAGGGCTACGTTGAAAAAGGAAATATCTTCCGTTAAAAACTGGAAAGAAGCTTTCTGAGAAACTGCCTTGTGTTCTGTTAATTTACCTTACAGAGTTACAGCTTTCCCCTCCAGAAGCCTTTCCCTAAGACTGTTCTTGTGGAATTTGCAAAGTGATATTTGGTAAAAGGCGAAAGATTTATACGATCTGAAGAGAAACCAGAGTATTGCAAAGTGATACTTGGAAGCCCACAGAGGGCTGTGGTGAAAAAGGAAATATCTTCAGTTAAAAACTGGAAGGAAGCTTTCTGAGAAACTGCCGTGTGTTGGTGTAATACATCTCACCGAGTTGCAGCTTTCCCCTCAAGAAGCCTTTCACTAAGACTGTTCTTGTGGAATTTGCAATGTGATATTTTGAAGCCCATAAAGGCCTATGGTGAAAAAGGAAATATCCTATGATAAAAATGGAAAAGAAGCTTTCTGAGAAACGGCTTTGGGTTCTCTTATTTCATCTCACAGAGTTAGAGCTTTCCTCTCAAGAAGCCTTTCGCTAAGACTGTTCTTGTGCGATTTGCAAAGTGATATTTGGAAGCCCATAGAGGGCTATGGTTAAAAAGGAAATATGTTCCGTTAAAAACTGGAAAGAAGCTTTCTAAGAAACTGCTTTGTGTTCTGTTAATTCGTCTCACAGAGTTACAGCTTTCCACTCCAGAAGCCTTTCGCTAAGACTATTCTTGTGGAATTTGCAAAATGATGTTTGGAACCCCTAGAGGTCTATGGTGAAAAAGGAAATATCTTCAGTTAAAAACTGGAAAGAAGTTTTCTGAGAAACTGCCATGTGTTCTGTTAATACACCTCACCGAGTTACAGCTTTCCCCTCAAGAAGCCTTTCGTTAAGACTGCTCTTGTGGGATATGCAAAGTGATATTTGGAAGCCCATAGAGGGCAACGGTGAAAAAGGAAATGTCTTCAGTTAAACTGTGGATAGAAGCATTCTGAGAAACTGCTTTCTATTCTGTTATTTCATCTCACAGAGTTACAGCTTTCCCCTCAAGAAGCCTTTTCCTAACACTGTTCTTGTGGAATTTGCAAAGTGATATTTGGAATCCCATAGAGGGCTATGGTGAAAACGGAAATATCTTCCGTTAAAACCTGAAAAGAAGCTTTTGAGAAACTGCTTTGTGTTCTGTTAATTCATCTTCACAGAGTTACAACTTTCCCCTCCAGAAGCCCTCCGCAAAGACTCTTCTTGTGGAATTTGCAATGTGATATTTGGAAGCCCATAGAGGGCTTTGGTGAAAAAGGAAATTACCTATGATAAAAACTGAAAGGAAGCTTTCTGAGAAACTGCCTTGTGTTCTGTTAATTCATCTCACAGATTTACAGTTTTCACCTCAAGAAGCCTTTCGCTAAGACTGTTCTTGTGCGATTTGCAAAGTGATATTTGGAAGCCCATAGAGCGCAATGGTGAAAAAGGAAATATCTTCAGTTAAAAATTGGAAAGAAGCTTTCTGACATACTGCTTTGTGTTCTGTTAATTCATCTCACAGAGTTACAGCTTTCCCTTCCAGAAGCCTTTCCCTAAGACTGTTGTTGTGGAATTTTCAAAGTGATATTTGGAAGCCCATAGAGTGCTATGGTGAAAAAGGAAATATCTTCCGTTAAAAACCGGAAAGGAGCTTTCGGAGAAACTGCCGTGTGTTCGTGTAATACATCTCACCGAGTTACAGCTTTCTTCTCAAGAAGCCTTTCACTGAGACTGTTCTTGTGGGATTTGCAAAGAGATATTTGGAAGCCCATAGAGGGCTACGGTGAAAAAGGAAATATTTAGCGTTAAAAAATGGAAAGAAGCTTTCTGAGAAACTGCTTTGTGTTCTGCTATTTCATCTCACAGGGTTACAGCTTTCCCCTCCAGAAACCTTTGCTAAGACGGTTCTTGTGGGATTTGCAAAGTGATATTTGGAAGCCCTTAGAGGGCTATGGTGAAAAATGAAATATCTTCAGTTAAAAACTGGAAAGAGGCTGTCTGAGAAGCTGTTTAGTGTTCTGTTAATTCATCTCGGAGAGTTACAGCTCTCTCCTCAAGAAGCCCTTCGCTAAGACAGTTCTTGTGGAACTTGCAAAGTGATATTTTGAAGCCCATATGGGGCTATGGTGTAAAAGGAAATATCTTCCGTTAAAAACTGGAAAGAAGATTTCTGAGAAACTGCTTTGTGTTCTGTTAATTCAACTCACAGAGTTACAGCTTTTCCGTCAAGAAGACTTTCGCTAAGACTGTTCTTGTGGAAATTGCGAAGTGATATTTGGAAGCCCATAGAGGGCTATGGTGAAAATGGGAATATCCTAAGATAAAAATCAAAAAGAAGCTTTCTGAGAAACTGCTTTGTGTTCTGTTAGGAAGCCTTTCGATAAGACTGTTCTTGTGTAATTTGCAAAGTGATATATGGATGCCCATAGAGGGCTATGGTGAAAATCGAAATATCCTAAGATAAAATCGAAAAGAATCTTTCTGCGAAACTGCTTTGTGTTCTGTTAGTTCATCTCACAGAGTTTCAGTTTTGCCCTCAAGTTGCCCCACTAAGACTATTCTTGTGTAATTTGCAAATTGATATTTGGAAACCCATAGAGGGCTACGGTGAAAAGGGAAATATCTTCCGTTAAAAACGGGAAAGAAGCTTTCAGAGGAACTGCCGTGTGTTCTGTTAATACATCCACCGAGGTACAGCTTTCCCCTCAAGAAGCCATTCGCTAAGGCTGTTCTAGTGGAACTTGCAAAGTGATATTTCGAAGCCCATAGAGGGCTACGTTGAAAAAGGAAATATCTTCCGTTAAAAACTGGAAAGAAGCTTTCTGAGAAACTGCCTTGTGTTCTGTTAATTTACCTTACAGAGTTACAGCTTTCCCCTCCAGAAGCCTTTCCCTAAGACTGTTCTTGTGGAATTTGCAAAGTGATATTTGGTAAAAGGCGAAAGATTTATACGATCTGAAGAGAAACCAGAGTATTGCAAAGTGATACTTGGAAGCCCACAGAGGGCTGTGGTGAAAAAGGAAATATCTTCAGTTAAAAACTGGAAGGAAGCTTTCTGAGAAACTGCCGTGTGTTGGTGTAATACATCTCACCGAGTTGCAGCTTTCCCCTCAAGAAGCCTTTCACTAAGACTGTTCTTGTGGAATTTGCAATGTGATATTTTGAAGCCCATAAAGGCCTATGGTGAAAAAGGAAATATCCTATGATAAAAATGGAAAAGAAGCTTTCTGAGAAACGGCTTTGGGTTCTCTTATTTCATCTCACAGAGTTAGAGCTTTCCTCTCAAGAAGCCTTTCGCTAAGACTGTTCTTGTGCGATTTGCAAAGTGATATTTGGAAGCCCATAGAGGGCTATGGTTAAAAAGGAAATATGTTCCGTTAAAAACTGGAAAGAAGCTTTCTAAGAAACTGCTTTGTGTTCTGTTAATTCGTCTCACAGAGTTACAGCTTTCCACTCCAGAAGCCTTTCGCTAAGACTATTCTTGTGGAATTTGCAAAATGATGTTTGGAACCCCTAGAGGTCTATGGTGAAAAAGGAAATATCTTCAGTTAAAAACTGGAAAGAAGTTTTCTGAGAAACTGCCATGTGTTCTGTTAATACACCTCACCGAGTTACAGCTTTCCCCTCAAGAAGCCTTTCGTTAAGACTGCTCTTGTGGGATATGCAAAGTGATATTTGGAAGCCCATAGAGGGCAACGGTGAAAAAGGAAATGTCTTCAGTTAAACTGTGGATAGAAGCATTCTGAGAAACTGCTTTCTATTCTGTTATTTCATCTCACAGAGTTACAGCTTTCCCCTCAAGAAGCCTTTTCCTAACACTGTTCTTGTGGAATTTGCAAAGTGATATTTGGAATCCCATAGAGGGCTATGGTGAAAACGGAAATATCTTCCGTTAAAACCTGAAAAGAAGCTTTTTGAGAAACTGCTTTGTGTTCTGTTAATTCATCTTCACAGAGTTACAACTTTCCCCTCCAGAAGCCCTCCGCAAAGACTCTTCTTGTGGAATTTGCAATGTGATATTTGGAAGCCCATAGAGGGCTTTGGTGAAAAAGGAAATTACCTATGATAAAAACTGAAAGGAAGCTTTCTGAGAAACTGCCTTGTGTTCTGTTAATTCATCTCACAGATTTACAGTTTTCACCTCAAGAAGCCTTTCGCTAAGACTGTTCTTGTGCGATTTGCAAAGTGATATTTGGAAGCCCATAGAGCGCAATGGTGAAAAAGGAAATATCTTCAGTTAAAAATTGGAAAGAAGCTTTCTGACATACTGCTTTGTGTTCTGTTAATTCATCTCACAGAGTTACAGCTTTCCCTTCCAGAAGCCTTTCCCTAAGACTGTTGTTGTGGAATTTTCAAAGTGATATTTGGAAGCCCATAGAGTGCTATGGTGAAAAAGGAAATATCTTCCGTTAAAAACCGGAAAGGAGCTTTCGGAGAAACTGCCGTGTGTTCGTGTAATACATCTCACCGAGTTACAGCTTTCTTCTCAAGAAGCCTTTCACTGAGACTGTTCTTGTGGGATTTGCAAAGAGATATTTGGAAGCCCATAGAGGGCTACGGTGAAAAAGGAAATATTTAGCGTTAAAAAATGGAAAGAAGCTTTCTGAGAAACTGCTTTGTGTTCTGCTATTTCATCTCACAGGGTTACAGCTTTCCCCTCCAGAAACCTTTGCTAAGACGGTTCTTGTGGGATTTGCAAAGTGATATTTGGAAGCCCATAGAGGGCTATGGTGAAAAATGAAATATCTTCAGTTAAAAACTGGAAAGAGGCTGTCTGAGAAGCTGTTTAGTGTTCTGTTAATTCATCTCGGAGAGTTACAGCTCTCTCCTCAAGAAGCCCTTCGCTAAGACAGTTCTTGTGGAACTTGCAAAGTGATATTTTGAAGCCCATATGGGGCTATGGTGTAAAAGGAAATATCTTCCGTTAAAAACTGGAAAGAAGATTTCTGAGAAACTGCTTTGTGTTCTGTTAATTCAACTCACAGAGTTACAGCTTTTCCGTCAAGAAGACTTTCGCTAAGACTGTTCTTGTGGAAATTGCGAAGTGATATTTGGAAGCCCATAGAGGGCTATGGTGAAAATGGGAATATCCTAAGATAAAAATCAAAAAGAAGCTTTCTGAGAAACTGCTTTGTGTTCTGTTAGGAAGCCTTTCGATAAGACTGTTCTTGTGTAATTTGCAAAGTGATATATGGATGCCCATAGAGGGCTATGGTGAAAATCGAAATATCCTAAGATAAAATCGAAAAGAATCTTTCTGCGAAACTGCTTTGTGTTCTGTTAGTTCATCTCACAGAGTTTCAGTTTTGCCCTCAAGTTGCCCCACTAAGGCTATTCTTGTGTAATTTGCAAATTGATATTTGGAAACCCATAGAGGGCTACGGTGAAAAGGGAAATATCTTCCGTTAAAAACGGGAAAGAAGCTTTCAGAGGAACTGCCGTGTGTTCTGTTAATACATCCACCGAGGTACAGCTTTCCCCTCAAGAAGCCATTCGCTAAGGCTGTTCTAGTGGAACTTGCAAAGTGATATTTCGAAGCCCATAGAGGGCTACGTTGAAAAAGGAAATATCTTCCGTTAAAAACTGGAAAGAAGCTTTCTGAGAAACTGCCTTGTGTTCTGTTAATTTACCTTACAGAGTTACAGCTTTCCCCTCCAGAAGCCTTTCCCTAAGACTGTTCTTGTGGAATTTGCAAAGTGATATTTGGTAAAAGGCGAAAGATTTATACGATCTGAAGAGAAACCAGAGTATTGCAAAGTGATACTTGGAAGCCCACAGAGGGCTGTGGTGAAAAAGGAAATATCTTCAGTTAAAAACTGGAAGGAAGCTTTCTGAGAAACTGCCGTGTGTTGGTGTAATACATCTCACCGAGTTGCAGCTTTCCCCTCAAGAAGCCTTTCACTAAGACTGTTCTTGTGGAATTTGCAATGTGATATTTTGAAGCCCATAAAGGCCTATGGTGAAAAAGGAAATATCCTATGATAAAAATGGAAAAGAAGCTTTCTGAGAAACGGCTTTGGGTTCTCTTATTTCATCTCACAGAGTTAGAGCTTTCCTCTCAAGAAGCCTTTCGCTAAGACTGTTCTTGTGCGATTTGCAAAGTGATATTTGGAAGCCCATAGAGGGCTATGGTTAAAAAGGAAATATGTTCCGTTAAAAACTGGAAAGAAGCTTTCTAAGAAACTGCTTTGTGTTCTGTTAATTCGTCTCACAGAGTTACAGCTTTCCACTCCAGAAGCCTTTCGCTAAGACTATTCTTGTGGAATTTGCAAAATGATGTTTGGAACCCCTAGAGGTCTATGGTGAAAAAGGAAATATCTTCAGTTAAAAACTGGAAAGAAGTTTTCTGAGAAACTGCCATGTGTTCTGTTAATACACCTCACCGAGTTACAGCTTTCCCCTCAAGAAGCCTTTCGTTAAGACTGCTCTTGTGGGATATGCAAAGTGATATTTGGAAGCCCATAGAGGGCAACGGTGAAAAAGGAAATGTCTTCAGTTAAACTGTGGATAGAAGCATTCTGAGAAACTGCTTTCTATTCTGTTATTTCATCTCACAGAGTTACAGCTTTCCCCTCAAGAAGCCTTTTCCTAACACTGTTCTTGTGGAATTTGCAAAGTGATATTTGGAATCCCATAGAGGGCTATGGTGAAAACGGAAATATCTTCCGTTAAAACCTGAAAAGAAGCTTTTTGAGAAACTGCTTTGTGTTCTGTTAATTCATCTTCACAGAGTTACAACTTTCCCCTCCAGAAGCCCTCCGCAAAGACTCTTCTTGTGGAATTTGCAATGTGATATTTGGAAGCCCATAGAGGGCTTTGGTGAAAAAGGAAATTACCTATGATAAAAACTGAAAGGAAGCTTTCTGAGAAACTGCCTTGTGTTCTGTTAATTCATCTCACAGATTTACAGTTTTCACCTCAAGAAGCCTTTCGCTAAGACTGTTCTTGTGCGATTTGCAAAGTGATATTTGGAAGCCCATAGAGCGCAATGGTGAAAAAGGAAATATCTTCAGTTAAAAATTGGAAAGAAGCTTTCTGACATACTGCTTTGTGTTCTGTTAATTCATCTCACAGAGTTACAGCTTTCCCTTCCAGAAGCCTTTCCCTAAGACTGTTGTTGTGGAATTTTCAAAGTGATATTTGGAAGCCCATAGAGTGCTATGGTGAAAAAGGAAATATCTTCCGTTAAAAACCGGAAAGGAGCTTTCGGAGAAACTGCCGTGTGTTCGTGTAATACATCTCACCGAGTTACAGCTTTCTTCTCAAGAAGCCTTTCACTGAGACTGTTCTTGTGGGATTTGCAAAGAGATATTTGGAAGCCCATAGAGGGCTACGGTGAAAAAGGAAATATTTAGCGTTAAAAAATGGAAAGAAGCTTTCTGAGAAACTGCTTTGTGTTCTGCTATTTCATCTCACAGGGTTACAGCTTTCCCCTCCAGAAACCTTTGCTAAGACGGTTCTTGTGGGATTTGCAAAGTGATATTTGGAAGCCCATAGAGGGCTATGGTGAAAAATGAAATATCTTCAGTTAAAAACTGGAAAGAGGCTGTCTGAGAAGCTGTTTAGTGTTCTGTTAATTCATCTCGGAGAGTTACAGCTCTCTCCTCAAGAAGCCCTTCGCTAAGACAGTTCTTGTGGAACTTGCAAAGTGATATTTTGAAGCCCATATGGGGCTATGGTGTAAAAGGAAATATCTTCCGTTAAAAACTGGAAAGAAGATTTCTGAGAAACTGCTTTGTGTTCTGTTAATTCAACTCACAGAGTTACAGCTTTTCCGTCAAGAAGACTTTCGCTAAGACTGTTCTTGTGGAAATTGCGAAGTGATATTTGGAAGCCCATAGAGGGCTATGGTGAAAATGGGAATATCCTAAGATAAAAATCAAAAAGAAGCTTTCTGAGAAACTGCTTTGTGTTCTGTTAGGAAGCCTTTCGATAAGACTGTTCTTGTGTAATTTGCAAAGTGATATATGGATGCCCATAGAGGGCTATGGTGAAAATCGAAATATCCTAAGATAAAATCGAAAAGAATCTTTCTGCGAAACTGCTTTGTGTTCTGTTAGTTCATCTCACAGAGTTTCAGTTTTGCCCTCAAGTTGCCCCACTAAGACTATTCTTGTGTAATTTGCAAATTGATATTTGGAAACCCATAGAGGGCTACGGTGAAAAGGGAAATATCTTCCGTTAAAAACGGGAAAGAAGCTTTCAGAGGAACTGCCGTGTGTTCTGTTAATACATCCACCGAGGTACAGCTTTCCCCTCAAGAAGCCATTCGCTAAGGCTGTTCTAGTGGAACTTGCAAAGTGATATTTCGAAGCCCATAGAGGGCTACGTTGAAAAAGGAAATATCTTCCGTTAAAAACTGGAAAGAAGCTTTCTGAGAAACTGCCTTGTGTTCTGTTAATTTACCTTACAGAGTTACAGCTTTCCCCTCCAGAAGCCTTTCCCTAAGACTGTTCTTGTGGAATTTGCAAAGTGATATTTGGTAAAAGGCGAAAGATTTATACGATCTGAAGAGAAACCAGAGTATTGCAAAGTGATACTTGGAAGCCCACAGAGGGCTGTGGTGAAAAAGGAAATATCTTCAGTTAAAAACTGGAAGGAAGCTTTCTGAGAAACTGCCGTGTGTTGGTGTAATACATCTCACCGAGTTGCAGCTTTCCCCTCAAGAAGCCTTTCACTAAGACTGTTCTTGTGGAATTTGCAATGTGATATTTTGAAGCCCATAAAGGCCTATGGTGAAAAAGGAAATATCCTATGATAAAAATGGAAAAGAAGCTTTCTGAGAAACGGCTTTGGGTTCTCTTATTTCATCTCACAGAGTTAGAGCTTTCCTCTCAAGAAGCCTTTCGCTAAGACTGTTCTTGTGCGATTTGCAAAGTGATATTTGGAAGCCCATAGAGGGCTATGGTTAAAAAGGAAATATGTTCCGTTAAAAACTGGAAAGAAGCTTTCTAAGAAACTGCTTTGTGTTCTGTTAATTCGTCTCACAGAGTTACAGCTTTCCACTCCAGAAGCCTTTCGCTAAGACTATTCTTGTGGAATTTGCAAAATGATGTTTGGAACCCCTAGAGGTCTATGGTGAAAAAGGAAATATCTTCAGTTAAAAACTGGAAAGAAGTTTTCTGAGAAACTGCCATGTGTTCTGTTAATACACCTCACCGAGTTACAGCTTTCCCCTCAAGAAGCCTTTCGTTAAGACTGCTCTTGTGGGATATGCAAAGTGATATTTGGAAGCCCATAGAGGGCAACGGTGAAAAAGGAAATGTCTTCAGTTAAACTGTGGATAGAAGCATTCTGAGAAACTGCTTTCTATTCTGTTATTTCATCTCACAGAGTTACAGCTTTCCCCTCAAGAAGCCTTTTCCTAACACTGTTCTTGTGGAATTTGCAAAGTGATATTTGGAATCCCATAGAGGGCTATGGTGAAAACGGAAATATCTTCCGTTAAAACCTGAAAAGAAGCTTTTTGAGAAACTGCTTTGTGTTCTGTTAATTCATCTTCACAGAGTTACAACTTTCCCCTCCAGAAGCCCTCCGCAAAGACTCTTCTTGTGGAATTTGCAATGTGATATTTGGAAGCCCATAGAGGGCTTTGGTGAAAAAGGAAATTACCTATGATAAAAACTGAAAGGAAGCTTTCTGAGAAACTGCCTTGTGTTCTGTTAATTCATCTCACAGATTTACAGTTTTCACCTCAAGAAGCCTTTCGCTAAGACTGTTCTTGTGCGATTTGCAAAGTGATATTTGGAAGCCCATAGAGCGCAATGGTGAAAAAGGAAATATCTTCAGTTAAAAATTGGAAAGAAGCTTTCTGACATACTGCTTTGTGTTCTGTTAATTCATCTCACAGAGTTACAGCTTTCCCTTCCAGAAGCCTTTCCCTAAGACTGTTGTTGTGGAATTTTCAAAGTGATATTTGGAAGCCCATAGAGTGCTATGGTGAAAAAGGAAATATCTTCCGTTAAAAACCGGAAAGGAGCTTTCGGAGAAACTGCCGTGTGTTCGTGTAATACATCTCACCGAGTTACAGCTTTCTTCTCAAGAAGCCTTTCACTGAGACTGTTCTTGTGGGATTTGCAAAGAGATATTTGGAAGCCCATAGAGGGCTACGGTGAAAAAGGAAATATTTAGCGTTAAAAAATGGAAAGAAGCTTTCTGAGAAACTGCTTTGTGTTCTGCTATTTCATCTCACAGGGTTACAGCTTTCCCCTCCGGAAACCTTTGCTAAGACGGTTCTTGTGGGATTTGCAAAGTGATATTTGGAAGCCCATAGAGGGCTATGGTGAAAAATGAAATATCTTCAGTTAAAAACTGGAAAGAGGCTGT
Source organism: Chlorocebus sabaeus (assembly GCF_047675955.1). NCBI lineage: Eukaryota > Metazoa > Chordata > Mammalia > Primates > Cercopithecidae > Chlorocebus > Chlorocebus sabaeus. The sequence goes on along the minus strand of NW_027327864.1, from coordinate 112,215 downwards.
CTGAGAAGCTGTTTAGTGTTCTGTTAATTCATCTCGGAGAGTTACAGCTCTCTCCTCAAGAAGCCCTTCGCTAAGACAGTTCTTGTGGAACTTGCAAAGTGATATTTTGAAGCCCATATGGGGCTATGGTGTAAAAGGAAATATCTTCCGTTAAAAACTGGAAAGAAGATTTCTGAGAAACTGCTTTGTGTTCTGTTAATTCAACTCACAGAGTTACAGCTTTTCCGTCAAGAAGACTTTCGCTAAGACTGTTCTTGTGGAAATTGCGAAGTGATATTTGGAAGCCCATAGAGGGCTATGGTGAAAATGGGAATATCCTAAGATAAAAATCAAAAAGAAGCTTTCTGAGAAACTGCTTTGTGTTCTGTTAGGAAGCCTTTCGATAAGACTGTTCTTGTGTAATTTGCAAAGTGATATATGGATGCCCATAGAGGGCTATGGTGAAAATCGAAATATCCTAAGATAAAATCGAAAAGAATCTTTCTGCGAAACTGCTTTGTGTTCTGTTAGTTCATCTCACAGAGTTTCAGTTTTGCCCTCAAGTTGCCCCACTAAGACTATTCTTGTGTAATTTGCAAATTGATATTTGGAAACCCATAGAGGGCTACGGTGAAAAGGGAAATATCTTCCGTTAAAAACGGGAAAGAAGCTTTCAGAGGAACTGCCGTGTGTTCTGTTAATACATCCACCGAGGTACAGCTTTCCCCTCAAGAAGCCATTCGCTAAGGCTGTTCTAGTGGAACTTGCAAAGTGATATTTCGAAGCCCATAGAGGGCTACGTTGAAAAAGGAAATATCTTCCGTTAAAAACTGGAAAGAAGCTTTCTGAGAAACTGCCTTGTGTTCTGTTAATTTACCTTACAGAGTTACAGCTTTCCCCTCCAGAAGCCTTTCCCTAAGACTGTTCTTGTGGAATTTGCAAAGTGATATTTGGTAAAAGGCGAAAGATTTATACGATCTGAAGAGAAACCAGAGTATTGCAAAGTGATACTTGGAAGCCCACAGAGGGCTGTGGTGAAAAAGGAAATATCTTCAGTTAAAAACTGGAAGGAAGCTTTCTGAGAAACTGCCGTGTGTTGGTGTAATACATCTCACCGAGTTGCAGCTTTCCCCTCAAGAAGCCTTTCACTAAGACTGTTCTTGTGGAATTTGCAATGTGATATTTTGAAGCCCATAAAGGCCTATGGTGAAAAAGGAAATATCCTATGATAAAAATGGAAAAGAAGCTTTCTGAGAAACGGCTTTGGGTTCTCTTATTTCATCTCACAGAGTTAGAGCTTTCCTCTCAAGAAGCCTTTCGCTAAGACTGTTCTTGTGCGATTTGCAAAGTGATATTTGGAAGCCCATAGAGGGCTATGGTTAAAAAGGAAATATGTTCCGTTAAAAACTGGAAAGAAGCTTTCTAAGAAACTGCTTTGTGTTCTGTTAATTCGTCTCACAGAGTTACAGCTTTCCACTCCAGAAGCCTTTCGCTAAGACTATTCTTGTGGAATTTGCAAAATGATGTTTGGAACCCCTAGAGGTCTATGGTGAAAAAGGAAATATCTTCAGTTAAAAACTGGAAAGAAGTTTTCTGAGAAACTGCCATGTGTTCTGTTAATACACCTCACCGAGTTACAGCTTTCCCCTCAAGAAGCCTTTCGTTAAGACTGCTCTTGTGGGATATGCAAAGTGATATTTGGAAGCCCATAGAGGGCAACGGTGAAAAAGGAAATGTCTTCAGTTAAACTGTGGATAGAAGCATTCTGAGAAACTGCTTTCTATTCTGTTATTTCATCTCACAGAGTTACAGCTTTCCCCTCAAGAAGCCTTTTCCTAACACTGTTCTTGTGGAATTTGCAAAGTGATATTTGGAATCCCATAGAGGGCTATGGTGAAAACGGAAATATCTTCCGTTAAAACCTGAAAAGAAGCTTTTTGAGAAACTGCTTTGTGTTCTGTTAATTCATCTTCACAGAGTTACAACTTTCCCCTCCAGAAGCCCTCCGCAAAGACTCTTCTTGTGGAATTTGCAATGTGATATTTGGAAGCCCATAGAGGGCTTTGGTGAAAAAGGAAATTACCTATGATAAAAACTGAAAGGAAGCTTTCTGAGAAACTGCCTTGTGTTCTGTTAATTCATCTCACAGATTTACAGTTTTCACCTCAAGAAGCCTTTCGCTAAGACTGTTCTTGTGCGATTTGCAAAGTGATATTTGGAAGCCCATAGAGCGCAATGGTGAAAAAGGAAATATCTTCAGTTAAAAATTGGAAAGAAGCTTTCTGACATACTGCTTTGTGTTCTGTTAATTCATCTCACAGAGTTACAGCTTTCCCTTCCAGAAGCCTTTCCCTAAGACTGTTGTTGTGGAATTTTCAAAGTGATATTTGGAAGCCCATAGAGTGCTATGGTGAAAAAGGAAATATCTTCCGTTAAAAACCGGAAAGGAGCTTTCGGAGAAACTGCCGTGTGTTCGTGTAATACATCTCACCGAGTTACAGCTTTCTTCTCAAGAAGCCTTTCACTGAGACTGTTCTTGTGGGATTTGCAAAGAGATATTTGGAAGCCCATAGAGGGCTACGGTGAAAAAGGAAATATTTAGCGTTAAAAAATGGAAAGAAGCTTTCTGAGAAACTGCTTTGTGTTCTGCTATTTCATCTCACAGGGTTACAGCTTTCCCCTCCAGAAACCTTTGCTAAGACGGTTCTTGTGGGATTTGCAAAGTGATATTTGGAAGCCCATAGAGGGCTATGGTGAAAAATGAAATATCTTCAGTTAAAAACTGGAAAGAGGCTGTCTGAGAAGCTGTTTAGTGTTCTGTTAATTCATCTCGGAGAGTTACAGCTCTCTCCTCAAGAAGCCCTTCGCTAAGACAGTTCTTGTGGAACTTGCAAAGTGATATTTTGAAGCCCATATGGGGCTATGGTGTAAAAGGAAATATCTTCCGTTAAAAACTGGAAAGAAGATTTCTGAGAAACTGCTTTGTGTTCTGTTAATTCAACTCACAGAGTTACAGCTTTTCCGTCAAGAAGACTTTCGCTAAGACTGTTCTTGTGGAAATTGCGAAGTGATATTTGGAAGCCCATAGAGGGCTATGGTGAAAATGGGAATATCCTAAGATAAAAATCAAAAAGAAGCTTTCTGAGAAACTGCTTTGTGTTCTGTTAGGAAGCCTTTCGATAAGACTGTTCTTGTGTAATTTGCAAAGTGATATATGGATGCCCATAGAGGGCTATGGTGAAAATCGAAATATCCTAAGATAAAATCGAAAAGAATCTTTCTGCGAAACTGCTTTGTGTTCTGTTAGTTCATCTCACAGAGTTTCAGTTTTGCCCTCAAGTTGCCCCACTAAGACTATTCTTGTGTAATTTGCAAATTGATATTTGGAAACCCATAGAGGGCTACGGTGAAAAGGGAAATATCTTCCGTTAAAAACGGGAAAGAAGCTTTCAGAGGAACTGCCGTGTGTTCTGTTAATACATCCACCGAGGTACAGCTTTCCCCTCAAGAAGCCATTCGCTAAGGCTGTTCTAGTGGAACTTGCAAAGTGATATTTCGAAGCCCATAGAGGGCTACGTTGAAAAAGGAAATATCTTCCGTTAAAAACTGGAAAGAAGCTTTCTGAGAAACTGCCTTGTGTTCTGTTAATTTACCTTACAGAGTTACAGCTTTCCCCTCCAGAAGCCTTTCCCTAAGACTGTTCTTGTGGAATTTGCAAAGTGATATTTGGTAAAAGGCGAAAGATTTATACGATCTGAAGAGAAACCAGAGTATTGCAAAGTGATACTTGGAAGCCCACAGAGGGCTGTGGTGAAAAAGGAAATATCTTCAGTTAAAAACTGGAAGGAAGCTTTCTGAGAAACTGCCGTGTGTTGGTGTAATACATCTCACCGAGTTGCAGCTTTCCCCTCAAGAAGCCTTTCACTAAGACTGTTCTTGTGGAATTTGCAATGTGATATTTTGAAGCCCATAAAGGCCTATGGTGAAAAAGGAAATATCCTATGATAAAAATGGAAAAGAAGCTTTCTGAGAAACGGCTTTGGGTTCTCTTATTTCATCTCACAGAGTTAGAGCTTTCCTCTCAAGAAGCCTTTCGCTAAGACTGTTCTCGTGGAATTTGCAAAGTGATATTTGGAAGCCCATAGAGGGCTATGGTGAAAAATGAAATATCTTCAGTTAAAAACTGGAAAGAGGCTGTCTGAGAAGCTGTTTAGTGTTCTGTTAATTCATCTCGGAGAGTTACAGCTCTCTCCTCAAGAAGCCCTTCGCTAAGACAGTTCTTGTGGAACTTGCAAAGTGATATTTTGAAGCCCATATGGGGCTATGGTGTAAAAGGAAATATCTTCCGTTAAAAACTGGAAAGAAGATTTCTGAGAAACTGCTTTGTGTTCTGTTAATTCAACTCACAGAGTTACAGCTTTTCCGTCAAGAAGACTTTCGCTAAGACTGTTCTTGTGGAAATTGCGAAGTGATATTTGGAAGCCCATAGAGGGCTATGGTGAAAATGGGAATATCCTAAGATAAAAATCAAAAAGAAGCTTTCTGAGAAACTGCTTTGTGTTCTGTTAGGAAGCCTTTCGATAAGACTGTTCTTGTGTAATTTGCAAAGTGATATATGGATGCCCATAGAGGGCTATGGTGAAAATCGAAATATCCTAAGATAAAATCGAAAAGAATCTTTCTGCGAAACTGCTTTGTGTTCTGTTAGTTCATCTCACAGAGTTTCAGTTTTGCCCTCAAGTTGCCCCACTAAGACTATTCTTGTGTAATTTGCAAATTGATATTTGGAAACCCATAGAGGGCTACGGTGAAAAGGGAAATATCTTCCGTTAAAAACGGGAAAGAAGCTTTCAGAGGAACTGCCGTGTGTTCTGTTAATACATCCACCGAGGTACAGCTTTCCCCTCAAGAAGCCATTCGCTAAGGCTGTTCTAGTGGAACTTGCAAAGTGATATTTCGAAGCCCATAGAGGGCTACGTTGAAAAAGGAAATATCTTCCGTTAAAAACTGGAAAGAAGCTTTCTGAGAAACTGCCTTGTGTTCTGTTAATTTACCTTACAGAGTTACAGCTTTCCCCTCCAGAAGCCTTTCCCTAAGACTGTTCTTGTGGAATTTGCAAAGTGATATTTGGTAAAAGGCGAAAGATTTATACGATCTGAAGAGAAACCAGAGTATTGCAAAGTGATACTTGGAAGCCCACAGAGGGCTGTGGTGAAAAAGGAAATATCTTCAGTTAAAAACTGGAAGGAAGCTTTCTGAGAAACTGCCGTGTGTTGGTGTAATACATCTCACCGAGTTGCAGCTTTCCCCTCAAGAAGCCTTTCACTAAGACTGTTCTTGTGGAATTTGCAATGTGATATTTTGAAGCCCATAAAGGCCTATGGTGAAAAAGGAAATATCCTATGATAAAAATGGAAAAGAAGCTTTCTGAGAAACGGCTTTGGGTTCTCTTATTTCATCTCACAGAGTTAGAGCTTTCCTCTCAAGAAGCCTTTCGCTAAGACTGTTCTTGTGCGATTTGCAAAGTGATATTTGGAAGCCCATAGAGGGCTATGGTTAAAAAGGAAATATGTTCCGTTAAAAACTGGAAAGAAGCTTTCTAAGAAACTGCTTTGTGTTCTGTTAATTCGTCTCACAGAGTTACAGCTTTCCACTCCAGAAGCCTTTCGCTAAGACTATTCTTGTGGAATTTGCAAAATGATGTTTGGAACCCCTAGAGGTCTATGGTGAAAAAGGAAATATCTTCAGTTAAAAACTGGAAAGAAGTTTTCTGAGAAACTGCCATGTGTTCTGTTAATACACCTCACCGAGTTACAGCTTTCCCCTCAAGAAGCCTTTCGTTAAGACTGCTCTTGTGGGATATGCAAAGTGATATTTGGAAGCCCATAGAGGGCAACGGTGAAAAAGGAAATGTCTTCAGTTAAACTGTGGATAGAAGCATTCTGAGAAACTGCTTTCTATTCTGTTATTTCATCTCACAGAGTTACAACTTTCCCCTCAAGAAGCCTTTTCCTAACACTGTTCTTGTGGAATTTGCAAAGTGATATTTGGAATCCCATAGAGGGCTATGGTGAAAACGGAAATATCTTCCGTTAAAACCTGAAAAGAAGCTTTTTGAGAAACTGCTTTGTGTTCTGTTAATTCATCTTCACAGAGTTACAACTTTCCCCTCCAGAAGCCCTCCGCAAAGACTCTTCTTGTGGAATTTGCAATGTGATATTTGGAAGCCCATAGAGGGCTTTGGTGAAAAAGGAAATTACCTATGATAAAAACTGAAAGGAAGCTTTCTGAGAAACTGCCTTGTGTTCTGTTAATTCATCTCACAGATTTACAGTTTTCACCTCAAGAAGCCTTTCGCTAAGACTGTTCTTGTGCGATTTGCAAAGTGATATTTGGAAGCCCATAGAGCGCAATGGTGAAAAAGGAAATATCTTCAGTTAAAAATTGGAAAGAAGCTTTCTGACATACTGCTTTGTGTTCTGTTAATTCATCTCACAGAGTTACAGCTTTCCCTTCCAGAAGCCTTTCCCTAAGACTGTTGTTGTGGAATTTTCAAAGTGATATTTGGAAGCCCATAGAGTGCTATGGTGAAAAAGGAAATATCTTCCGTTAAAAACCGGAAAGGAGCTTTCGGAGAAACTGCCGTGTGTTCGTGTAATACATCTCACCGAGTTACAGCTTTCTTCTCAAGAAGCCTTTCACTGAGACTGTTCTTGTGGGATTTGCAAAGAGATATTTGGAAGCCCATAGAGGGCTACGGTGAAAAAGGAAATATTTAGCGTTAAAAAATGGAAAGAAGCTTTCTGAGAAACTGCTTTGTGTTCTGCTATTTCATCTCACAGGGTTACAGCTTTCCCCTCCAGAAACCTTTGCTAAGACGGTTCTTGTGGGATTTGCAAAGTGATATTTGGAAGCCCATAGAGGGCTATGGTGAAAAATGAAATATCTTCAGTTAAAAACTGGAAAGAGGCTGTCTGAGAAGCTGTTTAGTGTTCTGTTAATTCATCTCGGAGAGTTACAGCTCTCTCCTCAAGAAGCCCTTCGCTAAGACAGTTCTTGTGGAACTTGCAAAGTGATATTTTGAAGCCCATATGGGGCTATGGTGTAAAAGGAAATATCTTCCGTTAAAAACTGGAAAGAAGATTTCTGAGAAACTGCTTTGTGTTCTGTTAATTCAACTCACAGAGTTACAGCTTTTCCGTCAAGAAGACTTTCGCTAAGACTGTTCTTGTGGAAATTGCGAAGTGATATTTGGAAGCCCATAGAGGGCTATGGTGAAAATGGGAATATCCTAAGATAAAAATCAAAAAGAAGCTTTCTGAGAAACTGCTTTGTGTTCTGTTAGGAAGCCTTTCGATAAGACTGTTCTTGTGTAATTTGCAAAGTGATATATGGATGCCCATAGAGGGCTATGGTGAAAATCGAAATATCCTAAGATAAAATCGAAAAGAATCTTTCTGCGAAACTGCTTTGTGTTCTGTTAGTTCATCTCACAGAGTTTCAGTTTTGCCCTCAAGTTGCCCCACTAAGACTATTCTTGTGTAATTTGCAAATTGATATTTGGAAACCCATAGAGGGCTACGGTGAAAAGGGAAATATCTTCCGTTAAAAACGGGAAAGAAGCTTTCAGAGGAACTGCCGTGTGTTCTGTTAATACATCCACCGAGGTACAGCTTTCCCCTCAAGAAGCCATTCGCTAAGGCTGTTCTAGTGGAACTTGCAAAGTGATATTTCGAAGCCCATAGAGGGCTACGTTGAAAAAGGAAATATCTTCCGTTAAAAACTGGAAAGAAGCTTTCTGAGAAACTGCCTTGTGTTCTGTTAATTTACCTTACAGAGTTACAGCTTTCCCCTCCAGAAGCCTTTCCCTAAGACTGTTCTTGTGGAATTTGCAAAGTGATATTTGGTAAAAGGCGAAAGATTTATACGATCTGAAGAGAAACCAGAGTATTGCAAAGTGATACTTGGAAGCCCACAGAGGGCTGTGGTGAAAAAGGAAATATCTTCAGTTAAAAACTGGAAGGAAGCTTTCTGAGAAACTGCCGTGTGTTGGTGTAATACATCTCACCGAGTTGCAGCTTTCCCCTCAAGAAGCCTTTCACTAAGACTGTTCTTGTGGAATTTGCAATGTGATATTTTGAAGCCCATAAAGGCCTATGGTGAAAAAGGAAATATCCTATGATAAAAATGGAAAAGAAGCTTTCTGAGAAACGGCTTTGGGTTCTCTTATTTCATCTCACAGAGTTAGAGCTTTCCTCTCAAGAAGCCTTTCGCTAAGACTGTTCTTGTGCGATTTGCAAAGTGATATTTGGAAGCCCATAGAGGGCTATGGTTAAAAAGGAAATATGTTCCGTTAAAAACTGGAAAGAAGCTTTCTAAGAAACTGCTTTGTGTTCTGTTAATTCGTCTCACAGAGTTACAGCTTTCCACTCCAGAAGCCTTTCGCTAAGACTATTCTTGTGGAATTTGCAAAATGATGTTTGGAACCCCTAGAGGTCTATGGTGAAAAAGGAAATATCTTCAGTTAAAAACTGGAAAGAAGTTTTCTGAGAAACTGCCATGTGTTCTGTTAATACACCTCACCGAGTTACAGCTTTCCCCTCAAGAAGCCTTTCGTTAAGACTGCTCTTGTGGGATATGCAAAGTGATATTTGGAAGCCCATAGAGGGCAACGGTGAAAAAGGAAATGTCTTCAGTTAAACTGTGGATAGAAGCATTCTGAGAAACTGCTTTCTATTCTGTTATTTCATCTCACAGAGTTACAACTTTCCCCTCAAGAAGCCTTTTCCTAACACTGTTCTTGTGGAATTTGCAAAGTGATATTTGGAATCCCATAGAGGGCTATGGTGAAAACGGAAATATCTTCCGTTAAAACCTGAAAAGAAGCTTTTTGAGAAACTGCTTTGTGTTCTGTTAATTCATCTTCACAGAGTTACAACTTTCCCCTCCAGAAGCCCTCCGCAAAGACTCTTCTTGTGGAATTTGCAATGTGATATTTGGAAGCCCATAGAGGGCTTTGGTGAAAAAGGAAATTACCTATGATAAAAACTGAAAGGAAGCTTTCTGAGAAACTGCCTTGTGTTCTGTTAATTCATCTCACAGATTTACAGTTTTCACCTCAAGAAGCCTTTCGCTAAGACTGTTCTTGTGCGATTTGCAAAGTGATATTTGGAAGCCCATAGAGCGCAATGGTGAAAAAGGAAATATCTTCAGTTAAAAATTGGAAAGAAGCTTTCTGACATACTGCTTTGTGTTCTGTTAATTCATCTCACAGAGTTACAGCTTTCCCTTCCAGAAGCCTTTCCCTAAGACTGTTGTTGTGGAATTTTCAAAGTGATATTTGGAAGCCCATAGAGTGCTATGGTGAAAAAGGAAATATCTTCCGTTAAAAACCGGAAAGGAGCTTTCGGAGAAACTGCCGTGTGTTCGTGTAATACATCTCACCGAGTTACAGCTTTCTTCTCAAGAAGCCTTTCACTGAGACTGTTCTTGTGGGATTTGCAAAGAGATATTTGGAAGCCCATAGAGGGCTACGGTGAAAAAGGAAATATTTAGCGTTAAAAAATGGAAAGAAGCTTTCTGAGAAACTGCTTTGTGTTCTGCTATTTCATCTCACAGGGTTACAGCTTTCCCCTCCAGAAACCTTTGCTAAGACGGTTCTTGTGGGATTTGCAAAGTGATATTTGGAAGCCCATAGAGGGCTATGGTGAAAAATGAAATATCTTCAGTTAAAAACTGGAAAGAGGCTGTCTGAGAAGCTGTTTAGTGTTCTGTTAATTCATCTCGGAGAGTTACAGCTCTCTCCTCAAGAAGCCCTTCGCTAAGACAGTTCTTGTGGAACTTGCAAAGTGATATTTTGAAGCCCATATGGGGCTATGGTGTAAAAGGAAATATCTTCCGTTAAAAACTGGAAAGAAGATTTCTGAGAAACTGCTTTGTGTTCTGTTAATTCAACTCACAGAGTTACAGCTTTTCCGTCAAGAAGACTTTCGCTAAGACTGTTCTTGTGGAAATTGCGAAGTGATATTTGGAAGCCCATAGAGGGCTATGGTGAAAATGGGAATATCCTAAGATAAAAATCAAAAAGAAGCTTTCTGAGAAACTGCTTTGTGTTCTGTTAGGAAGCCTTTCGATAAGACTGTTCTTGTGTAATTTGCAAAGTGATATATGGATGCCCATAGAGGGCTATGGTGAAAATCGAAATATCCTAAGATAAAATCGAAAAGAATCTTTCTGCGAAACTGCTTTGTGTTCTGTTAGTTCATCTCACAGAGTTTCAGTTTTGCCCTCAAGTTGCCCCACTAAGACTATTCTTGTGTAATTTGCAAATTGATATTTGGAAACCCATAGAGGGCTACGGTGAAAAGGGAAATATCTTCCGTTAAAAACGGGAAAGAAGCTTTCAGAGGAACTGCCGTGTGTTCTGTTAATACATCCACCGAGGTACAGCTTTCCCCTCAAGAAGCCATTCGCTAAGGCTGTTCTAGTGGAACTTGCAAAGTGATATTTCGAAGCCCATAGAGGGCTACGTTGAAAAAGGAAATATCTTCCGTTAAAAACTGGAAAGAAGCTTTCTGAGAAACTGCCTTGTGTTCTGTTAATTTACCTTACAGAGTTACAGCTTTCCCCTCCAGAAGCCTTTCCCTAAGACTGTTCTTGTGGAATTTGCAAAGTGATATTTGGTAAAAGGCGAAAGATTTATACGATCTGAAGAGAAACCAGAGTATTGCAAAGTGATACTTGGAAGCCCACAGAGGGCTGTGGTGAAAAAGGAAATATCTTCAGTTAAAAACTGGAAGGAAGCTTTCTGAGAAACTGCCGTGTGTTGGTGTAATACATCTCACCGAGTTGCAGCTTTCCCCTCAAGAAGCCTTTCACTAAGACTGTTCTTGTGGAATTTGCAATGTGATATTTTGAAGCCCATAAAGGCCTATGGTGAAAAAGGAAATATCCTATGATAAAAATGGAAAAGAAGCTTTCTGAGAAACGGCTTTGGGTTCTCTTATTTCATCTCACAGAGTTAGAGCTTTCCTCTCAAGAAGCCTTTCGCTAAGACTGTTCTTGTGCGATTTGCAAAGTGATATTTGGAAGCCCATAGAGGGCTATGGTTAAAAAGGAAATATGTTCCGTTAAAAACTGGAAAGAAGCTTTCTAAGAAACTGCTTTGTGTTCTGTTAATTCGTCTCACAGAGTTACAGCTTTCCACTCCAGAAGCCTTTCGCTAAGACTATTCTTGTGGAATTTGCAAAATGATGTTTGGAACCCCTAGAGGTCTATGGTGAAAAAGGAAATATCTTCAGTTAAAAACTGGAAAGAAGTTTTCTGAGAAACTGCCATGTGTTCTGTTAATACACCTCACCGAGTTACAGCTTTCCCCTCAAGAAGCCTTTCGTTAAGACTGCTCTTGTGGGATATGCAAAGTGATATTTGGAAGCCCATAGAGGGCAACGGTGAAAAAGGAAATGTCTTCAGTTAAACTGTGGATAGAAGCATTCTGAGAAACTGCTTTCTATTCTGTTATTTCATCTCACAGAGTTACAGCTTTCCCCTCAAGAAGCCTTTTCCTAACACTGTTCTTGTGGAATTTGCAAAGTGATATTTGGAATCCCATAGAGGGCTATGGTGAAAACGGAAATATCTTCCGTTAAAACCTGAAAAGAAGCTTTTGAGAAACTGCTTTGTGTTCTGTTAATTCATCTTCACAGAGTTACAACTTTCCCCTCCAGAAGCCCTCCGCAAAGACTCTTCTTGTGGAATTTGCAATGTGATATTTGGAAGCCCATAGAGGGCTTTGGTGAAAAAGGAAATTACCTATGATAAAAACTGAAAGGAAGCTTTCTGAGAAACTGCCTTGTGTTCTGTTAATTCATCTCACAGATTTACAGTTTTCACCTCAAGAAGCCTTTCGCTAAGACTGTTCTTGTGCGATTTGCAAAGTGATATTTGGAAGCCCATAGAGCGCAATGGTGAAAAAGGAAATATCTTCAGTTAAAAATTGGAAAGAAGCTTTCTGACATACTGCTTTGTGTTCTGTTAATTCATCTCACAGAGTTACAGCTTTCCCTTCCAGAAGCCTTTCCCTAAGACTGTTGTTGTGGAATTTTCAAAGTGATATTTGGAAGCCCATAGAGTGCTATGGTGAAAAAGGAAATATCTTCCGTTAAAAACCGGAAAGGAGCTTTCGGAGAAACTGCCGTGTGTTCGTGTAATACATCTCACCGAGTTACAGCTTTCTTCTCAAGAAGCCTTTCACTGAGACTGTTCTTGTGGGATTTGCAAAGAGATATTTGGAAGCCCATAGAGGGCTACGGTGAAAAAGGAAATATTTAGCGTTAAAAAATGGAAAGAAGCTTTCTGAGAAACTGCTTTGTGTTCTGCTATTTCATCTCACAGGGTTACAGCTTTCCCCTCCAGAAACCTTTGCTAAGACGGTTCTTGTGGGATTTGCAAAGTGATATTTGGAAGCCCTTAGAGGGCTATGGTGAAAAATGAAATATCTTCAGTTAAAAACTGGAAAGAGGCTGTCTGAGAAGCTGTTTAGTGTTCTGTTAATTCATCTCGGAGAGTTACAGCTCTCTCCTCAAGAAGCCCTTCGCTAAGACAGTTCTTGTGGAACTTGCAAAGTGATATTTTGAAGCCCATATGGGGCTATGGTGTAAAAGGAAATATCTTCCGTTAAAAACTGGAAAGAAGATTTCTGAGAAACTGCTTTGTGTTCTGTTAATTCAACTCACAGAGTTACAGCTTTTCCGTCAAGAAGACTTTCGCTAAGACTGTTCTTGTGGAAATTGCGAAGTGATATTTGGAAGCCCATAGAGGGCTATGGTGAAAATGGGAATATCCTAAGATAAAAATCAAAAAGAAGCTTTCTGAGAAACTGCTTTGTGTTCTGTTAGGAAGCCTTTCGATAAGACTGTTCTTGTGTAATTTGCAAAGTGATATATGGATGCCCATAGAGGGCTATGGTGAAAATCGAAATATCCTAAGATAAAATCGAAAAGAATCTTTCTGCGAAACTGCTTTGTGTTCTGTTAGTTCATCTCACAGAGTTTCAGTTTTGCCCTCAAGTTGCCCCACTAAGACTATTCTTGTGTAATTTGCAAATTGATATTTGGAAACCCATAGAGGGCTACGGTGAAAAGGGAAATATCTTCCGTTAAAAACGGGAAAGAAGCTTTCAGAGGAACTGCCGTGTGTTCTGTTAATACATCCACCGAGGTACAGCTTTCCCCTCAAGAAGCCATTCGCTAAGGCTGTTCTAGTGGAACTTGCAAAGTGATATTTCGAAGCCCATAGAGGGCTACGTTGAAAAAGGAAATATCTTCCGTTAAAAACTGGAAAGAAGCTTTCTGAGAAACTGCCTTGTGTTCTGTTAATTTACCTTACAGAGTTACAGCTTTCCCCTCCAGAAGCCTTTCCCTAAGACTGTTCTTGTGGAATTTGCAAAGTGATATTTGGTAAAAGGCGAAAGATTTATACGATCTGAAGAGAAACCAGAGTATTGCAAAGTGATACTTGGAAGCCCACAGAGGGCTGTGGTGAAAAAGGAAATATCTTCAGTTAAAAACTGGAAGGAAGCTTTCTGAGAAACTGCCGTGTGTTGGTGTAATACATCTCACCGAGTTGCAGCTTTCCCCTCAAGAAGCCTTTCACTAAGACTGTTCTTGTGGAATTTGCAATGTGATATTTTGAAGCCCATAAAGGCCTATGGTGAAAAAGGAAATATCCTATGATAAAAATGGAAAAGAAGCTTTCTGAGAAACGGCTTTGGGTTCTCTTATTTCATCTCACAGAGTTAGAGCTTTCCTCTCAAGAAGCCTTTCGCTAAGACTGTTCTTGTGCGATTTGCAAAGTGATATTTGGAAGCCCATAGAGGGCTATGGTTAAAAAGGAAATATGTTCCGTTAAAAACTGGAAAGAAGCTTTCTAAGAAACTGCTTTGTGTTCTGTTAATTCGTCTCACAGAGTTACAGCTTTCCACTCCAGAAGCCTTTCGCTAAGACTATTCTTGTGGAATTTGCAAAATGATGTTTGGAACCCCTAGAGGTCTATGGTGAAAAAGGAAATATCTTCAGTTAAAAACTGGAAAGAAGTTTTCTGAGAAACTGCCATGTGTTCTGTTAATACACCTCACCGAGTTACAGCTTTCCCCTCAAGAAGCCTTTCGTTAAGACTGCTCTTGTGGGATATGCAAAGTGATATTTGGAAGCCCATAGAGGGCAACGGTGAAAAAGGAAATGTCTTCAGTTAAACTGTGGATAGAAGCATTCTGAGAAACTGCTTTCTATTCTGTTATTTCATCTCACAGAGTTACAGCTTTCCCCTCAAGAAGCCTTTTCCTAACACTGTTCTTGTGGAATTTGCAAAGTGATATTTGGAATCCCATAGAGGGCTATGGTGAAAACGGAAATATCTTCCGTTAAAACCTGAAAAGAAGCTTTTTGAGAAACTGCTTTGTGTTCTGTTAATTCATCTTCACAGAGTTACAACTTTCCCCTCCAGAAGCCCTCCGCAAAGACTCTTCTTGTGGAATTTGCAATGTGATATTTGGAAGCCCATAGAGGGCTTTGGTGAAAAAGGAAATTACCTATGATAAAAACTGAAAGGAAGCTTTCTGAGAAACTGCCTTGTGTTCTGTTAATTCATCTCACAGATTTACAGTTTTCACCTCAAGAAGCCTTTCGCTAAGACTGTTCTTGTGCGATTTGCAAAGTGATATTTGGAAGCCCATAGAGCGCAATGGTGAAAAAGGAAATATCTTCAGTTAAAAATTGGAAAGAAGCTTTCTGACATACTGCTTTGTGTTCTGTTAATTCATCTCACAGAGTTACAGCTTTCCCTTCCAGAAGCCTTTCCCTAAGACTGTTGTTGTGGAATTTTCAAAGTGATATTTGGAAGCCCATAGAGTGCTATGGTGAAAAAGGAAATATCTTCCGTTAAAAACCGGAAAGGAGCTTTCGGAGAAACTGCCGTGTGTTCGTGTAATACATCTCACCGAGTTACAGCTTTCTTCTCAAGAAGCCTTTCACTGAGACTGTTCTTGTGGGATTTGCAAAGAGATATTTGGAAGCCCATAGAGGGCTACGGTGAAAAAGGAAATATTTAGCGTTAAAAAATGGAAAGAAGCTTTCTGAGAAACTGCTTTGTGTTCTGCTATTTCATCTCACAGGGTTACAGCTTTCCCCTCCAGAAACCTTTGCTAAGACGGTTCTTGTGGGATTTGCAAAGTGATATTTGGAAGCCCATAGAGGGCTATGGTGAAAAATGAAATATCTTCAGTTAAAAACTGGAAAGAGGCTGTCTGAGAAGCTGTTTAGTGTTCTGTTAATTCATCTCGGAGAGTTACAGCTCTCTCCTCAAGAAGCCCTTCGCTAAGACAGTTCTTGTGGAACTTGCAAAGTGATATTTTGAAGCCCATATGGGGCTATGGTGTAAAAGGAAATATCTTCCGTTAAAAACTGGAAAGAAGATTTCTGAGAAACTGCTTTGTGTTCTGTTAATTCAACTCACAGAGTTACAGCTTTTCCGTCAAGAAGACTTTCGCTAAGACTGTTCTTGTGGAAATTGCGAAGTGATATTTGGAAGCCCATAGAGGGCTATGGTGAAAATGGGAATATCCTAAGATAAAAATCAAAAAGAAGCTTTCTGAGAAACTGCTTTGTGTTCTGTTAGGAAGCCTTTCGATAAGACTGTTCTTGTGTAATTTGCAAAGTGATATATGGATGCCCATAGAGGGCTATGGTGAAAATCGAAATATCCTAAGATAAAATCGAAAAGAATCTTTCTGCGAAACTGCTTTGTGTTCTGTTAGTTCATCTCACAGAGTTTCAGTTTTGCCCTCAAGTTGCCCCACTAAGGCTATTCTTGTGTAATTTGCAAATTGATATTTGGAAACCCATAGAGGGCTACGGTGAAAAGGGAAATATCTTCCGTTAAAAACGGGAAAGAAGCTTTCAGAGGAACTGCCGTGTGTTCTGTTAATACATCCACCGAGGTACAGCTTTCCCCTCAAGAAGCCATTCGCTAAGGCTGTTCTAGTGGAACTTGCAAAGTGATATTTCGAAGCCCATAGAGGGCTACGTTGAAAAAGGAAATATCTTCCGTTAAAAACTGGAAAGAAGCTTTCTGAGAAACTGCCTTGTGTTCTGTTAATTTACCTTACAGAGTTACAGCTTTCCCCTCCAGAAGCCTTTCCCTAAGACTGTTCTTGTGGAATTTGCAAAGTGATATTTGGTAAAAGGCGAAAGATTTATACGATCTGAAGAGAAACCAGAGTATTGCAAAGTGATACTTGGAAGCCCACAGAGGGCTGTGGTGAAAAAGGAAATATCTTCAGTTAAAAACTGGAAGGAAGCTTTCTGAGAAACTGCCGTGTGTTGGTGTAATACATCTCACCGAGTTGCAGCTTTCCCCTCAAGAAGCCTTTCACTAAGACTGTTCTTGTGGAATTTGCAATGTGATATTTTGAAGCCCATAAAGGCCTATGGTGAAAAAGGAAATATCCTATGATAAAAATGGAAAAGAAGCTTTCTGAGAAACGGCTTTGGGTTCTCTTATTTCATCTCACAGAGTTAGAGCTTTCCTCTCAAGAAGCCTTTCGCTAAGACTGTTCTTGTGCGATTTGCAAAGTGATATTTGGAAGCCCATAGAGGGCTATGGTTAAAAAGGAAATATGTTCCGTTAAAAACTGGAAAGAAGCTTTCTAAGAAACTGCTTTGTGTTCTGTTAATTCGTCTCACAGAGTTACAGCTTTCCACTCCAGAAGCCTTTCGCTAAGACTATTCTTGTGGAATTTGCAAAATGATGTTTGGAACCCCTAGAGGTCTATGGTGAAAAAGGAAATATCTTCAGTTAAAAACTGGAAAGAAGTTTTCTGAGAAACTGCCATGTGTTCTGTTAATACACCTCACCGAGTTACAGCTTTCCCCTCAAGAAGCCTTTCGTTAAGACTGCTCTTGTGGGATATGCAAAGTGATATTTGGAAGCCCATAGAGGGCAACGGTGAAAAAGGAAATGTCTTCAGTTAAACTGTGGATAGAAGCATTCTGAGAAACTGCTTTCTATTCTGTTATTTCATCTCACAGAGTTACAGCTTTCCCCTCAAGAAGCCTTTTCCTAACACTGTTCTTGTGGAATTTGCAAAGTGATATTTGGAATCCCATAGAGGGCTATGGTGAAAACGGAAATATCTTCCGTTAAAACCTGAAAAGAAGCTTTTTGAGAAACTGCTTTGTGTTCTGTTAATTCATCTTCACAGAGTTACAACTTTCCCCTCCAGAAGCCCTCCGCAAAGACTCTTCTTGTGGAATTTGCAATGTGATATTTGGAAGCCCATAGAGGGCTTTGGTGAAAAAGGAAATTACCTATGATAAAAACTGAAAGGAAGCTTTCTGAGAAACTGCCTTGTGTTCTGTTAATTCATCTCACAGATTTACAGTTTTCACCTCAAGAAGCCTTTCGCTAAGACTGTTCTTGTGCGATTTGCAAAGTGATATTTGGAAGCCCATAGAGCGCAATGGTGAAAAAGGAAATATCTTCAGTTAAAAATTGGAAAGAAGCTTTCTGACATACTGCTTTGTGTTCTGTTAATTCATCTCACAGAGTTACAGCTTTCCCTTCCAGAAGCCTTTCCCTAAGACTGTTGTTGTGGAATTTTCAAAGTGATATTTGGAAGCCCATAGAGTGCTATGGTGAAAAAGGAAATATCTTCCGTTAAAAACCGGAAAGGAGCTTTCGGAGAAACTGCCGTGTGTTCGTGTAATACATCTCACCGAGTTACAGCTTTCTTCTCAAGAAGCCTTTCACTGAGACTGTTCTTGTGGGATTTGCAAAGAGATATTTGGAAGCCCATAGAGGGCTACGGTGAAAAAGGAAATATTTAGCGTTAAAAAATGGAAAGAAGCTTTCTGAGAAACTGCTTTGTGTTCTGCTATTTCATCTCACAGGGTTACAGCTTTCCCCTCCAGAAACCTTTGCTAAGACGGTTCTTGTGGGATTTGCAAAGTGATATTTGGAAGCCCATAGAGGGCTATGGTGAAAAATGAAATATCTTCAGTTAAAAACTGGAAAGAGGCTGTCTGAGAAGCTGTTTAGTGTTCTGTTAATTCATCTCGGAGAGTTACAGCTCTCTCCTCAAGAAGCCCTTCGCTAAGACAGTTCTTGTGGAACTTGCAAAGTGATATTTTGAAGCCCATATGGGGCTATGGTGTAAAAGGAAATATCTTCCGTTAAAAACTGGAAAGAAGATTTCTGAGAAACTGCTTTGTGTTCTGTTAATTCAACTCACAGAGTTACAGCTTTTCCGTCAAGAAGACTTTCGCTAAGACTGTTCTTGTGGAAATTGCGAAGTGATATTTGGAAGCCCATAGAGGGCTATGGTGAAAATGGGAATATCCTAAGATAAAAATCAAAAAGAAGCTTTCTGAGAAACTGCTTTGTGTTCTGTTAGGAAGCCTTTCGATAAGACTGTTCTTGTGTAATTTGCAAAGTGATATATGGATGCCCATAGAGGGCTATGGTGAAAATCGAAATATCCTAAGATAAAATCGAAAAGAATCTTTCTGCGAAACTGCTTTGTGTTCTGTTAGTTCATCTCACAGAGTTTCAGTTTTGCCCTCAAGTTGCCCCACTAAGACTATTCTTGTGTAATTTGCAAATTGATATTTGGAAACCCATAGAGGGCTACGGTGAAAAGGGAAATATCTTCCGTTAAAAACGGGAAAGAAGCTTTCAGAGGAACTGCCGTGTGTTCTGTTAATACATCCACCGAGGTACAGCTTTCCCCTCAAGAAGCCATTCGCTAAGGCTGTTCTAGTGGAACTTGCAAAGTGATATTTCGAAGCCCATAGAGGGCTACGTTGAAAAAGGAAATATCTTCCGTTAAAAACTGGAAAGAAGCTTTCTGAGAAACTGCCTTGTGTTCTGTTAATTTACCTTACAGAGTTACAGCTTTCCCCTCCAGAAGCCTTTCCCTAAGACTGTTCTTGTGGAATTTGCAAAGTGATATTTGGTAAAAGGCGAAAGATTTATACGATCTGAAGAGAAACCAGAGTATTGCAAAGTGATACTTGGAAGCCCACAGAGGGCTGTGGTGAAAAAGGAAATATCTTCAGTTAAAAACTGGAAGGAAGCTTTCTGAGAAACTGCCGTGTGTTGGTGTAATACATCTCACCGAGTTGCAGCTTTCCCCTCAAGAAGCCTTTCACTAAGACTGTTCTTGTGGAATTTGCAATGTGATATTTTGAAGCCCATAAAGGCCTATGGTGAAAAAGGAAATATCCTATGATAAAAATGGAAAAGAAGCTTTCTGAGAAACGGCTTTGGGTTCTCTTATTTCATCTCACAGAGTTAGAGCTTTCCTCTCAAGAAGCCTTTCGCTAAGACTGTTCTTGTGCGATTTGCAAAGTGATATTTGGAAGCCCATAGAGGGCTATGGTTAAAAAGGAAATATGTTCCGTTAAAAACTGGAAAGAAGCTTTCTAAGAAACTGCTTTGTGTTCTGTTAATTCGTCTCACAGAGTTACAGCTTTCCACTCCAGAAGCCTTTCGCTAAGACTATTCTTGTGGAATTTGCAAAATGATGTTTGGAACCCCTAGAGGTCTATGGTGAAAAAGGAAATATCTTCAGTTAAAAACTGGAAAGAAGTTTTCTGAGAAACTGCCATGTGTTCTGTTAATACACCTCACCGAGTTACAGCTTTCCCCTCAAGAAGCCTTTCGTTAAGACTGCTCTTGTGGGATATGCAAAGTGATATTTGGAAGCCCATAGAGGGCAACGGTGAAAAAGGAAATGTCTTCAGTTAAACTGTGGATAGAAGCATTCTGAGAAACTGCTTTCTATTCTGTTATTTCATCTCACAGAGTTACAGCTTTCCCCTCAAGAAGCCTTTTCCTAACACTGTTCTTGTGGAATTTGCAAAGTGATATTTGGAATCCCATAGAGGGCTATGGTGAAAACGGAAATATCTTCCGTTAAAACCTGAAAAGAAGCTTTTTGAGAAACTGCTTTGTGTTCTGTTAATTCATCTTCACAGAGTTACAACTTTCCCCTCCAGAAGCCCTCCGCAAAGACTCTTCTTGTGGAATTTGCAATGTGATATTTGGAAGCCCATAGAGGGCTTTGGTGAAAAAGGAAATTACCTATGATAAAAACTGAAAGGAAGCTTTCTGAGAAACTGCCTTGTGTTCTGTTAATTCATCTCACAGATTTACAGTTTTCACCTCAAGAAGCCTTTCGCTAAGACTGTTCTTGTGCGATTTGCAAAGTGATATTTGGAAGCCCATAGAGCGCAATGGTGAAAAAGGAAATATCTTCAGTTAAAAATTGGAAAGAAGCTTTCTGACATACTGCTTTGTGTTCTGTTAATTCATCTCACAGAGTTACAGCTTTCCCTTCCAGAAGCCTTTCCCTAAGACTGTTGTTGTGGAATTTTCAAAGTGATATTTGGAAGCCCATAGAGTGCTATGGTGAAAAAGGAAATATCTTCCGTTAAAAACCGGAAAGGAGCTTTCGGAGAAACTGCCGTGTGTTCGTGTAATACATCTCACCGAGTTACAGCTTTCTTCTCAAGAAGCCTTTCACTGAGACTGTTCTTGTGGGATTTGCAAAGAGATATTTGGAAGCCCATAGAGGGCTACGGTGAAAAAGGAAATATTTAGCGTTAAAAAATGGAAAGAAGCTTTCTGAGAAACTGCTTTGTGTTCTGCTATTTCATCTCACAGGGTTACAGCTTTCCCCTCCAGAAACCTTTGCTAAGACGGTTCTTGTGGGATTTGCAAAGTGATATTTGGAAGCCCATAGAGGGCTATGGTGAAAAATGAAATATCTTCAGTTAAAAACTGGAAAGAGGCTGTCTGAGAAGCTGTTTAGTGTTCTGTTAATTCATCTCGGAGAGTTACAGCTCTCTCCTCAAGAAGCCCTTCGCTAAGACAGTTCTTGTGGAACTTGCAAAGTGATATTTTGAAGCCCATATGGGGCTATGGTGTAAAAGGAAATATCTTCCGTTAAAAACTGGAAAGAAGATTTCTGAGAAACTGCTTTGTGTTCTGTTAATTCAACTCACAGAGTTACAGCTTTTCCGTCAAGAAGACTTTCGCTAAGACTGTTCTTGTGGAAATTGCGAAGTGATATTTGGAAGCCCATAGAGGGCTATGGTGAAAATGGGAATATCCTAAGATAAAAATCAAAAAGAAGCTTTCTGAGAAACTGCTTTGTGTTCTGTTAGGAAGCCTTTCGATAAGACTGTTCTTGTGTAATTTGCAAAGTGATATATGGATGCCCATAGAGGGCTATGGTGAAAATCGAAATATCCTAAGATAAAATCGAAAAGAATCTTTCTGCGAAACTGCTTTGTGTTCTGTTAGTTCATCTCACAGAGTTTCAGTTTTGCCCTCAAGTTGCCCCACTAAGACTATTCTTGTGTAATTTGCAAATTGATATTTGGAAACCCATAGAGGGCTACGGTGAAAAGGGAAATATCTTCCGTTAAAAACGGGAAAGAAGCTTTCAGAGGAACTGCCGTGTGTTCTGTTAATACATCCACCGAGGTACAGCTTTCCCCTCAAGAAGCCATTCGCTAAGGCTGTTCTAGTGGAACTTGCAAAGTGATATTTCGAAGCCCATAGAGGGCTACGTTGAAAAAGGAAATATCTTCCGTTAAAAACTGGAAAGAAGCTTTCTGAGAAACTGCCTTGTGTTCTGTTAATTTACCTTACAGAGTTACAGCTTTCCCCTCCAGAAGCCTTTCCCTAAGACTGTTCTTGTGGAATTTGCAAAGTGATATTTGGTAAAAGGCGAAAGATTTATACGATCTGAAGAGAAACCAGAGTATTGCAAAGTGATACTTGGAAGCCCACAGAGGGCTGTGGTGAAAAAGGAAATATCTTCAGTTAAAAACTGGAAGGAAGCTTTCTGAGAAACTGCCGTGTGTTGGTGTAATACATCTCACCGAGTTGCAGCTTTCCCCTCAAGAAGCCTTTCACTAAGACTGTTCTTGTGGAATTTGCAATGTGATATTTTGAAGCCCATAAAGGCCTATGGTGAAAAAGGAAATATCCTATGATAAAAATGGAAAAGAAGCTTTCTGAGAAACGGCTTTGGGTTCTCTTATTTCATCTCACAGAGTTAGAGCTTTCCTCTCAAGAAGCCTTTCGCTAAGACTGTTCTTGTGCGATTTGCAAAGTGATATTTGGAAGCCCATAGAGGGCTATGGTTAAAAAGGAAATATGTTCCGTTAAAAACTGGAAAGAAGCTTTCTAAGAAACTGCTTTGTGTTCTGTTAATTCGTCTCACAGAGTTACAGCTTTCCACTCCAGAAGCCTTTCGCTAAGACTATTCTTGTGGAATTTGCAAAATGATGTTTGGAACCCCTAGAGGTCTATGGTGAAAAAGGAAATATCTTCAGTTAAAAACTGGAAAGAAGTTTTCTGAGAAACTGCCATGTGTTCTGTTAATACACCTCACCGAGTTACAGCTTTCCCCTCAAGAAGCCTTTCGTTAAGACTGCTCTTGTGGGATATGCAAAGTGATATTTGGAAGCCCATAGAGGGCAACGGTGAAAAAGGAAATGTCTTCAGTTAAACTGTGGATAGAAGCATTCTGAGAAACTGCTTTCTATTCTGTTATTTCATCTCACAGAGTTACAGCTTTCCCCTCAAGAAGCCTTTTCCTAACACTGTTCTTGTGGAATTTGCAAAGTGATATTTGGAATCCCATAGAGGGCTATGGTGAAAACGGAAATATCTTCCGTTAAAACCTGAAAAGAAGCTTTTTGAGAAACTGCTTTGTGTTCTGTTAATTCATCTTCACAGAGTTACAACTTTCCCCTCCAGAAGCCCTCCGCAAAGACTCTTCTTGTGGAATTTGCAATGTGATATTTGGAAGCCCATAGAGGGCTTTGGTGAAAAAGGAAATTACCTATGATAAAAACTGAAAGGAAGCTTTCTGAGAAACTGCCTTGTGTTCTGTTAATTCATCTCACAGATTTACAGTTTTCACCTCAAGAAGCCTTTCGCTAAGACTGTTCTTGTGCGATTTGCAAAGTGATATTTGGAAGCCCATAGAGCGCAATGGTGAAAAAGGAAATATCTTCAGTTAAAAATTGGAAAGAAGCTTTCTGACATACTGCTTTGTGTTCTGTTAATTCATCTCACAGAGTTACAGCTTTCCCTTCCAGAAGCCTTTCCCTAAGACTGTTGTTGTGGAATTTTCAAAGTGATATTTGGAAGCCCATAGAGTGCTATGGTGAAAAAGGAAATATCTTCCGTTAAAAACCGGAAAGGAGCTTTCGGAGAAACTGCCGTGTGTTCGTGTAATACATCTCACCGAGTTACAGCTTTCTTCTCAAGAAGCCTTTCACTGAGACTGTTCTTGTGGGATTTGCAAAGAGATATTTGGAAGCCCATAGAGGGCTACGGTGAAAAAGGAAATATTTAGCGTTAAAAAATGGAAAGAAGCTTTCTGAGAAACTGCTTTGTGTTCTGCTATTTCATCTCACAGGGTTACAGCTTTCCCCTCCAGAAACCTTTGCTAAGACGGTTCTTGTGGGATTTGCAAAGTGATATTTGGAAGCCCATAGAGGGCTATGGTGAAAAATGAAATATCTTCAGTTAAAAACTGGAAAGAGGCTGTCTGAGAAGCTGTTTAGTGTTCTGTTAATTCATCTCGGAGAGTTACAGCTCTCTCCTCAAGAAGCCCTTCGCTAAGACAGTTCTTGTGGAACTTGCAAAGTGATATTTTGAAGCCCATATGGGGCTATGGTGTAAAAGGAAATATCTTCCGTTAAAAACTGGAAAGAAGATTTCTGAGAAACTGCTTTGTGTTCTGTTAATTCAACTCACAGAGTTACAGCTTTTCCGTCAAGAAGACTTTCGCTAAGACTGTTCTTGTGGAAATTGCGAAGTGATATTTGGAAGCCCATAGAGGGCTATGGTGAAAATGGGAATATCCTAAGATAAAAATCAAAAAGAAGCTTTCTGAGAAACTGCTTTGTGTTCTGTTAGGAAGCCTTTCGATAAGACTGTTCTTGTGTAATTTGCAAAGTGATATATGGATGCCCATAGAGGGCTATGGTGAAAATCGAAATATCCTAAGATAAAATCGAAAAGAATCTTTCTGCGAAACTGCTTTGTGTTCTGTTAGTTCATCTCACAGAGTTTCAGTTTTGCCCTCAAGTTGCCCCACTAAGACTATTCTTGTGTAATTTGCAAATTGATATTTGGAAACCCATAGAGGGCTACGGTGAAAAGGGAAATATCTTCCGTTAAAAACGGGAAAGAAGCTTTCAGAGGAACTGCCGTGTGTTCTGTTAATACATCCACCGAGGTACAGCTTTCCCCTCAAGAAGCCATTCGCTAAGGCTGTTCTAGTGGAACTTGCAAAGTGATATTTCGAAGCCCATAGAGGGCTACGTTGAAAAAGGAAATATCTTCCGTTAAAAACTGGAAAGAAGCTTTCTGAGAAACTGCCTTGTGTTCTGTTAATTTACCTTACAGAGTTACAGCTTTCCCCTCCAGAAGCCTTTCCCTAAGACTGTTCTTGTGGAATTTGCAAAGTGATATTTGGTAAAAGGCGAAAGATTTATACGATCTGAAGAGAAACCAGAGTATTGCAAAGTGATACTTGGAAGCCCACAGAGGGCTGTGGTGAAAAAGGAAATATCTTCAGTTAAAAACTGGAAGGAAGCTTTCTGAGAAACTGCCGTGTGTTGGTGTAATACATCTCACCGAGTTGCAGCTTTCCCCTCAAGAAGCCTTTCACTAAGACTGTTCTTGTGGAATTTGCAATGTGATATTTTGAAGCCCATAAAGGCCTATGGTGAAAAAGGAAATATCCTATGATAAAAATGGAAAAGAAGCTTTCTGAGAAACGGCTTTGGGTTCTCTTATTTCATCTCACAGAGTTAGAGCTTTCCTCTCAAGAAGCCTTTCGCTAAGACTGTTCTTGTGCGATTTGCAAAGTGATATTTGGAAGCCCATAGAGGGCTATGGTTAAAAAGGAAATATGTTCCGTTAAAAACTGGAAAGAAGCTTTCTAAGAAACTGCTTTGTGTTCTGTTAATTCGTCTCACAGAGTTACAGCTTTCCACTCCAGAAGCCTTTCGCTAAGACTATTCTTGTGGAATTTGCAAAATGATGTTTGGAACCCCTAGAGGTCTATGGTGAAAAAGGAAATATCTTCAGTTAAAAACTGGAAAGAAGTTTTCTGAGAAACTGCCATGTGTTCTGTTAATACACCTCACCGAGTTACAGCTTTCCCCTCAAGAAGCCTTTCGTTAAGACTGCTCTTGTGGGATATGCAAAGTGATATTTGGAAGCCCATAGAGGGCAACGGTGAAAAAGGAAATGTCTTCAGTTAAACTGTGGATAGAAGCATTCTGAGAAACTGCTTTCTATTCTGTTATTTCATCTCACAGAGTTACAGCTTTCCCCTCAAGAAGCCTTTTCCTAACACTGTTCTTGTGGAATTTGCAAAGTGATATTTGGAATCCCATAGAGGGCTATGGTGAAAACGGAAATATCTTCCGTTAAAACCTGAAAAGAAGCTTTTTGAGAAACTGCTTTGTGTTCTGTTAATTCATCTTCACAGAGTTACAACTTTCCCCTCCAGAAGCCCTCCGCAAAGACTCTTCTTGTGGAATTTGCAATGTGATATTTGGAAGCCCATAGAGGGCTTTGGTGAAAAAGGAAATTACCTATGATAAAAACTGAAAGGAAGCTTTCTGAGAAACTGCCTTGTGTTCTGTTAATTCATCTCACAGATTTACAGTTTTCACCTCAAGAAGCCTTTCGCTAAGACTGTTCTTGTGCGATTTGCAAAGTGATATTTGGAAGCCCATAGAGCGCAATGGTGAAAAAGGAAATATCTTCAGTTAAAAATTGGAAAGAAGCTTTCTGACATACTGCTTTGTGTTCTGTTAATTCATCTCACAGAGTTACAGCTTTCCCTTCCAGAAGCCTTTCCCTAAGACTGTTGTTGTGGAATTTTCAAAGTGATATTTGGAAGCCCATAGAGTGCTATGGTGAAAAAGGAAATATCTTCCGTTAAAAACCGGAAAGGAGCTTTCGGAGAAACTGCCGTGTGTTCGTGTAATACATCTCACCGAGTTACAGCTTTCTTCTCAAGAAGCCTTTCACTGAGACTGTTCTTGTGGGATTTGCAAAGAGATATTTGGAAGCCCATAGAGGGCTACGGTGAAAAAGGAAATATTTAGCGTTAAAAAATGGAAAGAAGCTTTCTGAGAAACTGCTTTGTGTTCTGCTATTTCATCTCACAGGGTTACAGCTTTCCCCTCCAGAAACCTTTGCTAAGACGGTTCTTGTGGGATTTGCAAAGTGATATTTGGAAGCCCATAGAGGGCTATGGTGAAAAATGAAATATCTTCAGTTAAAAACTGGAAAGAGGCTGTCTGAGAAGCTGTTTAGTGTTCTGTTAATTCATCTCGGAGAGTTACAGCTCTCTCCTCAAGAAGCCCTTCGCTAAGACAGTTCTTGTGGAACTTGCAAAGTGATATTTTGAAGCCCATATGGGGCTATGGTGTAAAAGGAAATATCTTCCGTTAAAAACTGGAAAGAAGATTTCTGAGAAACTGCTTTGTGTTCTGTTAATTCAACTTACAGAGTTACAGCTTTTCCGTCAAGAAGACTTTCGCTAAGACTGTTCTTGTGGAAATTGCGAAGTGATATTTGGAAGCCCATAGAGGGCTATGGTGAAAATGGGAATATCCTAAGATAAAAATCAAAAAGAAGCTTTCTGAGAAACTGCTTTGTGTTTTGTTAATTCATCTCACCGACTTACAAGTTTCCCCTCAAGAAGCCTTTCGCTAAGACTCTTCTTGTGGAATTTGTAAACTGATATTTGGAAGCCCATTGAGGGATAAGGTGAAAAAGGAAATATCTTCAGTTAAAAACTGGAAAGAAGCTTTGTGAGTAACTGCAGTGTGTTCTGTTAATACATCTCACCGAGTTACAGCTTTCCCCACATGAAGCCTTTCGCGAAGACTGTTCTTGTCGGATTTGAAAAGTGATATTTAGAAGCCCGTACAGGACTATGGTGAATAAGCAAATATCTTCCATTAGAAACAGAAAAGAAGCTCTCGGGGAAACTGCCTTTCGTTCTGTTATTTCATCTCACAGTGTCAAAGCTATCCCCTCAAGAAGCCGTTCACTAAGCCTATTCTTGTGAAAGTGGCAAAGTGATATTTGGAAACCCATATTGGGCTATGGTGAAAAAGGAAATATCTTTAGTTAAAAACTGGAAAGAAGCTCACTGAGATACTGCCATGTGTTCTGTAAGTACATCTCACCGAGTTACAGCTTTCCCCTCAAGAAGCCTTTCTATAAGACTGTTCTTGTGGAATTTGCAAAGTGACATTTGGAAGCCCATAGAGGGCTATGGTGAAAAAGGAAGTATATTCCTTAAAAACTGGAAAGAAGATTTCTGAGAAACTGCTTTGTGTTTGTTAATTCATCTCACAGTGTTACAGGTTTCCCCTCAAGAAGTCTTTCACTAAGACTGTTCTTGTGGAATTTGCAAAATGATATTTGTAAGCCCATAGAGGACTATGGTGAAAAAGGAAATATCTTCCATTAAAAACCAAAAAGAAGTTCTCTGAGAAACTGCTTTGTCTTCTGTTAGTTCATCTCACAGAGTTTCAGCTTTCCCCTCAAGATGCCTTTCGCTAAGACTGATGTTGTGGAATTTGCAAAGTGATATTTGTAAGCCCATACAGGGCTATGGTGTAAAAGGAAATATCTTCCGCTAAAAACTGAATAAAAGCATTCTGAGAAAATGCTTTGTGTTCTGTTAATTCATCTCAAAGAGTTACAGCTTTCCCCTCATGAAGCCTTTCGGTAAGACTGTTCTTGTGGAATTTGCAAAGTGATATTTGGAAGCCCATAGAGGGCTATGATGAAAATGGAAAAATCCTAAGATAAATTCGAAAAGAAGCTTTCTGTGAAACTGCTTTGCGTTCTGTTAGTGCATCTCACAGAGTTACAGCTTTCCCTTCAGGAATTCGTTCACTAAGACTGTTTTTGTGAAATTTGAAATGTGATATTTGGAAGACGATTGAGGGCTATGGGGTAAAAGGATATATCTTCCGTTAAAATCTGGAAAGAAGCTTTCTGAGAAACTGCCGTGTGTTCTGTTAATATATTTCACCAAGTTACAGCTTTCCACAAAAGAAATCTTTGGCTAAGACTGTTCTTGTGGGATTTGCAAAGTGATATTTGGAAGCCCAGAGGGCTATGGTGAAAAAGGAAGTATCTTCTGTTAAAAACTGGAAAGAATCGTTCTGAGAAACTGTTCTGTGTTCTGTTAATTCATCTCACAGAGTTACAGCTTTCTCTGAAAGAAACCGTTCACTAAGGCTGTTCTTGTGGAATTTGCAAAGTGATATTTTGAAGCCCATAGAGGGCTATTTTGAAAAAGGAAATATGCTAAGATAAAAACTGAAAAGAAGGTATCTGAGAAACTGCTTTGTGTTCTGTTAATGATCTCACAGAGTTACAGCTTTCCCTTCAAGAAGCCGTTCGCTAAGTCTGTTCTTGTGGAATTTGCAAAGGGATATTTGGAAGCCCATAGGAGGCTATTTTGAGAAAAGAAATATCTCCGGTAAAAAACTGGAAAGAAGCTTTCTGAGAAACTGCTTTGTGTTCTGTTAATTCATCTCACAGAGTTACAGCTTTACCCTGAAGAAGCCTTTCGCTAAGACTGTGCTTGTGGAATTTGCAAAGTGATATTTGGAAGCCCAGAGAGGGCTATGGTGAAAAAGGAAATATCCGAAGATAAAAACTGAAAAGAAGCTTTCTGAGAAACTGCTTTGTGTTCTGTTAATTGATCTCACAGAGTTACAGCTTTCCCCTCAAGACACCTTTCCCGAAGACTGTTCTTGTGGGATTTGCAAAGTGATATTTGGAAGCCCAGAGAGGGCTATGGTGAAAAAGGAATTATCTTCTGTTAAAAACTGGAAGGAAGCTTTCTGAGAAACTGCTTTGTGTTCTGTTAATTCATTTCACATACTTATAGATTTTTCCTCAAGAAGCCTTTCCCTAAGACTGTTCTTGTGGAATTTTCAAAGTGATATTTGGAAGCCCATAGAGGGCTTTGGTGAAAAAGGAAATATCTTCCGTTAAAAACTGGAAAGAAGCTTTCTGAGAAACTGCTTTGTGTTCTGTTAATTCATCTCACAGAGTTACAGCTTTCCCGTCAAGGATAACTTTACTAAGTCTGTACATGTGGAATTTGCAAAGTGATATTTAGAAGCCCATATAGGGCTATGGTTAAAAAGGAAATATCGTCAGTTGAAACCTGGAAAGAAGCTTTCTGAGAAACTGCTTTGTGTTCTGTTAATTCATCTCACAGAATTACAGCTTTCCCCTCAAGAAATCTTTCGCTGGGACTGTTCTTGTGTCATTTGGAAAGTGGTATTTAGAAGGCCATAGAGGGCTATTGTGAATAAGGAAATATCTTCGTTATAAACTGGAAAGAAGCTTTCTTAGAAAGTGCTTTGTGTCCTGTTAATTCATCTCACACAGTTACAGCTTTCTGCTCAAGAAACCTTTCGCTAAGGCTGTTCTTGTGGAATTTGCAAAGTGATATTTGGAAGCTCCTAGAGGGCTCTAGTAAAAAGTGAAATATCTTCAGTTAAAAACTGGAAAGAAGCTTTCTGCGAAACTGCTTTGTGTTCTCTTAGTTCATCTTACAGAGTTTGAGTTTTTCCCTCATGGTGCCCCACTAAGACTATTCTTGTGAAATTTGCAAATTGATATTTGCAAACCCATACAGTGCTACGGTGAAAAGGGAAATATCTTCCGTTAAAAACGGGAAAGAAGTTTTCACAGGAACTGCCGTGTGTTCTCTTAATACATCCACCGAGAAACAGCTTTCCCCTCAAGAAGCGGTTTGCTAAGGCTGTTCTAGTGGAACTTGCAAAGTGATATTTGGAAGCCCATAGAGGGATATGGTGAAAAAGGAAATATCTTCCGTTAAAAACTGGAAGGAAGCTTTCTGAGAACCTGCCGTGTGTTCTATTAATACACCACACCGATTAGAGCTTTACCCTCAAGAAGCCTTTCACTAAGACTGTTCTTGTGGGATTTGCACAGTGATATTTGGAAGCCCATAGAGGGCTATGGTGAAAAAGGAAATATCTTCAGTTAAAAATTGGAAAGAAGCTTTCTGAGAAACTGCCTTTTGTTCTGTTAATTTACCTTACAGAGTTACAGCTTTCCCCTCCAGAACCCTTTCCCTAAGATTGTTCTTTTGGAATTTGCAAAGTGATATTTGGTAAAAGGCGAAAGATTTATACGATCTGAAGAGAAACCAGAGTATTGCAAAGTGATACTTGGAAGCCCATAGAGGGCGATGGTGAAAAAGGAAATATCTTCAGTTAAAAACTGGAAAGGAGCTTTCTGAGAAACTGCCGTGTGTTGGTGTAATACATCTCACCGAGTTACAGCTTTCCCCTCAAGAAGCCTTTCACTAAGACTCTTCTTGTGGAATTTCCATTGAGATATTTGGAAGCCCATAGAGGCCTATGGTGAAAAAGGAAATATCCTAAGATAAAAATTGAAAAGAAGCTTTCTGAGAAACGGCTTTGGGTTCTCTTAATTCATCTCACAGAGTTAGAGCTTTCCCCTAAAGAAGTCGTTCACTAAGACTGCCTTTGTGAAATTTGCAAAGTGATATTTGGAAACCCATAGGAGGCTATGGTGAAAAAAGCAATGTCTTCCGTTAAAAACTGGAAAGAAGCTTTCTGAGAAACTGCTTTGTGTTCTGTTACTTCATCTCACAGAATTACAGCTTTCCCCTCCAGAAACATTTCACTAAGACTGTTCTTCTGGAATTTGCAAAGTGATATTTGGAAGCCCGTAGGGGGCTATGGTAAAAAAGGAAATATCTTCCGTTAAGAACTGGAAAGAAGCTTTCTGAGAAACTGCATTGTGTTCTGTTAATTCATCTCACAGAGTTACAGCTTTTCCTTCAAGAAGCCTTTCGCTAAGACTGTTCTTGTGGAATTTGCAAAGTGATATTTGGAAGCAGATACAGGGCTATGGTGAAAACGGGAATATCTTCCGTTAAAAATTGGAAAGAAGATTTCTGAGAAACTGCTTTGTGTTCTGTTAATTCAACTCACAGAGTTACAACTTTCCCCTCAAGAAGCCCTCCGCAAAGACTCTTCTTTTGGAATTTGCAAAGTGATATTTGGAAGCCCATAGCTGGCTATGGTGAAAAAGGAAATTTCCTAAGATAAAAACTGAAAGGAAGCTTTCTGAGAAACTGCTTTGTGTAGTGTTAATTCATCTCCCAGACTTACAGCTTTCCCCTCAAGAAGCCTTTCGCTAAGACTGTTCTTGTGCGATTTGCAAAGTGATATTTGGAAGCCCATAGGGCGCTATGGTGAAAAAGGAAACTTCTTCAGTTAAAAAGTGGAAGGAAGCTTTCTGAGAAACTGCTTTGTGTTCTGTTAATTTTTCTCACAGAGTTACAAAGTTCCCCTCCAGAAGTCCTTCGTTAAGACTCTTCTTGTGGAATTTGCAAAGTGATATTTGGAAGCCCATAGAGGGCTATGGTGAAAAAGGAAATATCTTCCGCTAAAAACCGAAAAGAAGCTCTCTGAGAAACCGCTTTGTGTTCTGTTGGTTCATCTCACAGAGTATCAGTTTTCTCCTCAAGAGGCCGTTCACTAAAACTGTTCTTGTGAAATTTGCAAAGTGATATTTGGAAACCCGTATGGGGCAATGGTGAAAAAGGAAATATCTTCCGTTTAATACTGGAAAGAAGCTTTCAGAGAAACTGCCGTGTGTTCTGTTAATACATCTCACTGAGTTACAGCTTTCCCCTCAAGAAGCTGTTGGCTAAGACTGTTCTATTGGAATTTGCAAAGTGATATTTGGAAGCCCATAGAGGGCAATGGTGAAAAAGGAAATATCTTCCGTTAAAAACTGGAAAGAAGATTTCTGAGAAACTGCCAGGTGTTCTGTTAATACACCTCACCGAGTTACAGCTTTCCCCTCAAGAAGCCTTTCGCTAATTCTGTTTATGTGGTATTTGCACAGTGATATTGGGAAGCCCATAGAGGGCAATTGTGAAAAAGGAAATTTCTTCAATTAAAAACTGCAAAGAAATTTTCTTAGAAATTGCTTTGTGTTCTGTTAATTCATCTCACAGAGTTACAGTTTCCCATACAGAAACCTTTCCCTAAGACTGTTCTTCTGGAATTTGCAAAGTGATATTTCGAAGCCCATAGAGGTCTATGCTGAAAAAGGAAATATCTTCCGTTAAAAAATGGAAAGATGACTTCTGAGTAACTGCTTTGTGTTTTCTTAATTCATCTCACAGAGTTAAAACCTTCCCCTCCAGAAGCCCTCCGCAAAGACTGTTCTTGTGGAAATTGCAAAGTGATATTTGGAAGCCCATAGAGGGCTGAGTTGAAAAAGGAAATATGTTCCGTTAAAAACTGGAAAGAAGATTTGTGAGACATTGCTTTGTGTTCCCTTAATTCATCTCGCAGAGTTACAGCTTTCCCTTCCAGAAGCCTTTCGCTAAGTCTGTTCTTGTGGAATTTGCAAATGGATATTTGGAAGCCCATAGAAGGCTATTTTGAGAAAGGAAATATCTCCGGTAAAAAACTGGAAAGAAGCTTTCTGAGAAACTGCTTTGTGTTCTGTTAATTCATCTCACAGAGTTACAGCTTTCTCCTGAAGAAGCCTTTCGCTAAGACTGTGCTTGTGGAATTTGCAAAGTGATATTTGGAAGCCCATAGAGGGCTATGGTGAAAAAGGAAATATCCGAAGATAAAAACTGATAAGAAGCTTTCTGAGAAACTGCTTTGTATTCTGTTAATTGATCTCACAGAGTTACAGCTTTCCCCTCAAGAAACCTTTCCCGAAGACTGTTCATGTGGGATTTGCAAAGTGATATTTGGAAGCCCAGAGAGGGCTATGGTGAAAAAGAAATTCTCTTCCGTTAAAAACTGGAAAGAAGCTTTCTGAGAAACTGCTTTGTGTTCTGTTAATTCATTTCACATACTTACAGCTTTATCCTCAAGAAGCCTTTCGCTAAGACTGTTCTTGTGGAATTTTCAAAGTGATATTTGGAAGCCCATAGAGGGCTTTGGTGAAAAAGGAAATATCTTCCGTTAAAAACTGGAAAGAAGCTTTCTGAGAAACTGCATTGTGTTCTGTTAATTCATCTCACAGAGTTACAGCTTTCCCCTCAAGGAGAACTTTACTAAGTCTGTTCTTGAGGAATTTTCAAAGTGATATTTAGAAGCCCATATAGGGCTATGGTTAAAAAGGAAATATCTTCAATTGAAAACTGGAAAGAATCTTTCTGAGAAACTGCTTTGTGTTCTGTTGATTCATCTCACAGAGTTACAGTTTTCCCCTCAAGATGTCTTTCGCTAGGACTGTTCTTGTGTCATTTGGAAAGTGGTATTTAGAAGGCCATAGAGGGCTATGGTGAATAAGGAAATATGTTCCGTTATAAACTGGAAAGAAGCTTTCTGAGAAAGTGCTTTGTGTCCTGTTAATTCATCTCACAGAGTTTCAGCTTTCTCCTCAAAAAGCCTTTCGCTAAGACTGTTCTTGTGGAATTTGCAAAGTTATATTTCGAAGCCCTTAGAGGGCTACAGTGAAAAAGGAAGTATCTTCAGTTAAAATCTGGAAAGGAGCTTTCTGAGAAACTGCTTTGTGTTCTGTTAATTCATCTCACAGAGATACAGCTTTCCCCTCAAGAAGCCTTTTGATAAGACTGTTCTTGTGGAATATTTAAAGTGATATTTGGAAGCCCATAGAGGTCTTTGGTGAAAAAGGAAGTATCTTCCGTTAAAAACTGGAGAGAAGCTTTCTGAGAAACTGCTTTGTGTTCTGTCAATTCATCTCACAGAGTTACAGCTTTTGCCTCAAGAAGCCTTTCGCTAAGACTGTTCTTGTGGAATTTGCAAAGTGATATTTGGAAGCCCAAAGAGGGCTACGGTGAAAAAGAAAGTATCTTCCTTTAAGAAGTGGAAAGAATCTTTCTGGGAAACTGCATTGTGTTCTGTTAATTCATCTCAAAGAGTTACAGCATTCCAGCAAGAAGCCTTTTGCTAGACTGTTGTTGTGAAATTTGCAAAGTGATATTTGGAAGCCCATAGAGGGCTATGGTGAAAAAGGAAATAACTGCCGTTAAAAACTGGAACGAAGATTTCTCAGATACTGCCTTGTGTTCTGTTAATTTGCCTCACAGAGTTACAGTTTCCCGTCAAGAAGCCTTACCCTAAGACTATTCTTGTGGAATTTGGAAAGTGATATTTAGAAGCCTACAGTGGTCTACGGTGAAAAAGGAAATATCCTAAGATAAAAAATGAAAAGAAGCTTTCTGAGAAACTGCTTTGTGTTCTGTTAATTCATCTCACATAGTTACAGCTTTCCCTTCCATAAGCCTTTCGCAAAGACTGTTCCTGTGGAATTTGCAAAATGATATTTGGAAGCTCATAGAGGGCTATGATGAAAAAGGAAATATCTTCAGTTAAAAACTGAAAAGAAATTTTCTGAGAAACTGCCGTGTGTTTTGTTAATAATACATCTGACCAAGTTACAGCTTTCCCCACAAGAAGCCTTCGCTAAGAATGTTCTTGTGGGATATTCAAAGTCATATTTGGAAGTCCAGTGAGGGCTATGGTGAAAAAGGAAATATCTTCTGAAATAAACTGGAAAGAAGCTTTCTGAGAAACTGCTTTGTTTTCCGTTAGTTCATCTCACAGTGTTACAGCTTTCCCTTCCAGAAGCCTTTCGCTAAGACAGTTCCTGTGGAATATCTTCCATTAAAAACTAGAAAGAAGCTTTCTGAGATACTGCTTTGTGTTCTCTTAATTCATCTCACAGAGTTACAACTTTCTCCTCCAGAAGCCCTCCGCAAAGACTCTTCTTGTGGAATTTGCAAAGTGATATTTGGAAGCCCATGGAGGGCTTTGGTGAAAAAGGAAATTACCTAAGATAAAAACTGAAAGGAAACTTTCTGAGAAACTGCCTTGTGTTCTGTTAATTCATCTCACAGATTTACAGTTTTCCCCTCAAGAAGCCTTTCGCTAAGACTGTTCTTGTGCGATTTGCAAAGTGATATTTGGAAGCCCATAGAGCGCTATGGTGAAAAAGGAAATATCTTCAGTTAAAAACTGGAAAGAAGCTTTCTGAGAAACTGCTTTGTGTTCTGTTAATTCATGTCATAGAGTTACAGCTTTCCCCTCCAGAAGCCTTTCCCTAAGACTGTTCTTGTGGAGTTTTCAATGTGATATTTGCAAGCCCATAGAGTGCTATGGTGTAAAAGGAAATATCTTCCGTTAAAAAGCGGAAAGGAGCTTTCTGAGAAACTGCCGTGTGTTCGTGTAATACATCTCACCGAGTTACAGATTTCTCCTCAAGAAGCCTTTCACTGACACTGTTCTTGTGGGATTTGCAAAGAGATATTTGGAAGCCCATAGAGGGCTACGGTGAAAAAGAAAATTTCTTCAGGTAAAAACTGGAAAGAAGCTTTCTGAGAAACTGCTTTGTGTTCTGCTAATTCATCTCTCAGGGTTCCAGCTTTCCCCTCCAGAAGCCTTTCGCTAAGACTGTTCTAGTGGGATTTGCAAAGTGATATTTGGAAGCCCATAGAGGGCTATGGTGAAAAAGAAAATTTCTTCAGGTAAAAACTGGAAAGAAGCTTTCTGAGAAACTGCTTTGTGTTCTGTTAATTCATCTCACAGAGTTACAGCTTTCCCCTACAGAAACCTTTCCCTAAGACTGTTCTTTTGGAATTTGCAAAGTGATATTTGGAAGCCCATGGCGGGCTATGGTGAAAAAGGCAATGTCTTCCGTAAAAAACTGGAAAGATGTTTTCTGAGAAACTGCCATGTGTTCTGTTAATACACATCACCGAGTTACAGCTTTCCCCTCAAGAAGCCTTTCGCTAAGAGTGCTCTTGTGGGATTTGCAAAGTGATATTTGGAAGCCCATAGAGGGCTACGGTGAAAAAGGAAATATCTTCAGTTAAACTGCGAATAGAAGAATTCTGAGAAACTGCTTTCTGTTCTGTTAATTCATCTCTCAGAGTTACAGCTTTCCCCTCAAGAAGCCTTTCGCTAAGACTGTTCTTGTGTAATTTGCGAAGTAATATTTGGAATCCCATAAAGGGCTATGATGAAAAAGGAAATATCTTCAGTTAAAACTGGAAAAAAGCTTTCTGAGAAACTGCTTTGTGTTCTGTTAAGTCATCTCACAGAGTTACAGCTTTCCCCTCAAGAAGCCGTTCACTAAGACTGTTCTTGTGAAATTTGCAAAGTGATATTAGGAAACCCATAGAGGGCTATGGTGAAAAAGAAAATATCTTCCGTTAAAAACTGGAAAGAAACTGTCTGAGAAATTGCCGTGTGTTCTGATAGTACATCTCAACAAATTACAGCTTTCCCCTCAAGAAGCCTTTCGCTAAGACTGTTCATGTGGAATTTTGAAAGTGATATTTGTAAGCCCCTAGAGGGCTACGGTGAAAAAGGAAATATCTTCCGTTAAAAAGTGCAAAGAAGCTTTCTGAGAAACTGCTGTGTGTTCTGTTAATACACCTCACCGAGTTACAGCTTTCCCCTCAAGAAGCCTTTCGCTAAGACTGGTCTTTTGCGATATACAGAGAGATATTTTGCGGCCCATAGAGGGCTATGGTGAATTAGGAAATATCTTCAGTTAAAAACTGGAAAGAAGCTTGCTGAGATACTGCTTTGTGTTCTGTTAATTCATCTCACAGTGTTACAGCTTTCCCCTCCAAAGCCTTTCCCTAAGACTGTTCTTGTGGAATTTTCTAAGTGATATTTGGAAGCCCATAGAGGGCTTTGGTGAAAAAGGAAATATCTTCCGTTAAAAACTGGAAAGGAGCTTTCAGAGAAACTGCCGTGTGTTCATGTAATATTGCAAAGAGATATTTGGAAGCCCATAAAGGGCAACGGTGAAAAAGGAAATATCTACCATTAAAATCTGGAAAGAAGCTTTCTGAGAAACTGCTTTGTGTTCTGCTAATTCATCTCACAGGGTTCCAGCTTTCCCCTCCAGAAGCCTTTCGCTAAGACCATTCTTGTGGGATTTGCAACGTGTTATTTGGAAGCCCATAGAGGGCTATGGTGAAAAAGGAAATGTCTTCAGTTAAAAACTGGAAAGAGGCTTTCTGAGAAACTGCTTAGTGTTCTGTTAATTCATCGCGGAGAGTTACAGCTCTCTCCTCAAGAAGCCCTTCGCTTAGACTGTTCTTGTGGAATTTGCAAAGTGATATTTTGAAGCCCATATGGGGCAATGGTGTAAAAGGAAATATCTTCCGTTAAAAACAGGAAAGAAGATTTCTGAGAAACTGCTTTGTGTTCTGTTAATTCATCTCACAGAGTTATAGCTTTTCCATCAAGTAGACTTTCACTAAGACTGTTCTTGTGGAAATTGCGAAGTGATATTTGGAAGCCCATAGAGAGCAATGGTGAAAATGGAAATATCCTATGATAAAACCAAAAAGAAGCTTTCAGAGAAACTGCTTTGTGTTTTGTTAGTTCATCTCACAGAGTTACAGTTTTCCCCTCAAGAATCCGTTCACGAAGACAGTTCTTGTGAATATTGCAAAATGATATTTGGAAGCCCATAGAGGACTATGGTGAAATAGGAAATATCTTCCATTAAAAATTGGAAAGAAGCATTCTGAGAAATTACCGTGTGTTGTGTTAATACATCTCAACGACTTACAGTCTTCCCCTCAAGAAGCCTTTCACCAAGACTGTTCTTGTGGAATTTGCAAACTGATATTTGGAAGCCCATTGAGGGCTATGGAGAAAAAGGAAATATCTTCAGTTAAAAACTGGAAAGAAGCTTTCTGAGAAACTGCAGTGTGTTCTGTTAAAACATCCTACCGAGTTACAGCTTTCCCCACAAGAAGTCTTTCGCTAAGACTGTTCTTGTCGAATTTGAAAAGTGATATTTGCAAGCCCAAGGAGGGCTATGGTGAAAAAGGAAATATCCTAAGATGAAAACTGAAAAGAAGCTTTCTGAGGAACTACTTAGTGTTCTGTAAATTGAACCCAGATTTACAGCTCTCCCCTCAAGAAGCCTTTCGCTAAGACTGTTCTTGTGGAATTTGAAAAGTGATATTTTGAAACCCGTAGAGGGCAATGGCAAAAAAGGAAATATCTTCCGCTAAAAACTGGAAAGAAGCTTTCTGAGAAACTGCTTTGTTTTCTGTTAATTCATCTCACAGAGTTACAGCTTTCCCTTAAAGAAGCCTTTCGGTAAGGCTGTTCTTGTGGAATTTGGAAAGTGATATCTTTAACCCCTAGAGGGCTACGGCGAAAAAGGAAATACCTTCAGTTAAAAACTGTAAAGAAGCTTTCGGAGAAACAGCTTCGTGTTCTTTTAATTCATCTCACGGAGTTAATGTTTTCCCCTCAAGAAGCCATTCGCTAAGACTGTTCTTGTGAAAATTGCAAAGTAATATTTGGAAGCCCATAGAGGGCTATGGTGAAAAAGGAAATATCATCAGTTTAAAACTGATAAGAATCTTCCTCAGAAACTGCTTTGTGT
This sequence comes from Chlorocebus sabaeus, assembly GCF_047675955.1. Taxonomy (NCBI): domain Eukaryota; kingdom Metazoa; phylum Chordata; class Mammalia; order Primates; family Cercopithecidae; genus Chlorocebus; species Chlorocebus sabaeus. Next base: position 73,671 of record NW_027327864.1, on the reverse strand, counting down.
TCTGTTAATTCATCACACAGAGTTACTGCTTTCCCCTCAAGAAGCCTTTCGCTAAGGCTGTTCTTGTGGAATTTGCAAAGTGATATATGGAAGCCCATAGAGGGCTATGGTGAGAAAGGAAATATCTACAGTTAAAAACTGGAAAGAAGCTCTCTGACATACTGCTTTGTGTTCTCTTAATTCATCTCACAGAGTTACAACTTTCCCCTCAAGAAGCCTTTCGCTAAGACTGTTCATGTGTAATTTGGAAAGTGATATTTGGAAGCCCATAGAGGTCTGCGGTGAAAAAGGAAATATCTTCCGTTACAAACTGGAAAGAAGCTTTCTGAGAAACTGCTTTGTGTTCTGTTAATTCATGTCACAGAGTTACAGCTTTCCCCTCAAGAAGCCTTTCGCTAAGGCTGTTCTTGTTGAATTTGCAAAGTGATATTAGGAAGCCAAGAGAGGGCTGAGGTGAAAAAGGAAATATCTTCCGAAAAAAACTGGAAAGAAGCTTTCTGAGAAACTGCTTTGTGTTCTGTTAATTCATCTCACAGAGTTACAGCTTTCCCTTCAAGAAGCCTTTCGCTAAGGCAGTTCTTGTGGAATTTGCAAAGTGATAGTTGGAAGCCCATAGAGGGCTATTTTGAAAAAGGAAATATCTTCAGTTAAAAACTGGAAAGAAGCCGTCTGAGAAACTACTATGTGTTCTGTTAATTCATCTCACAGAGTTATATCTTTCCTCTCAAGAAGCCTATCGGTAAGGCTCTTCTTGTGGAATTTGCAAAGTGATATTTGGAAGCCCTTAGAGGGCTATGGTGAAAAAGGAAATGTCTTCCGTAAAAAATTGGAAAGAAGCTTTCTGAGAAACTGCTTTGTGTTCTGTGATTTCTTCTCACAGAGTTACAGCTTTCCCCTCAAGAATTCTTTTGCTGACACTGTTCTTGAGGAATTTGCATAGTGATATTTTGAAGCCCATAGAGGGCTATTGTGAAAATGAAAATATCCTAAGATTAAAACTGAAAAGTAGCTTTCTGAGAAACTGCTTTGTGTTCTGTTAATTCATCTCACAGAGTTACAGCTTTCCCCTCAAGAATTCTTTTGCTGACACTGTTCTTGAGGAATTTGCATAGTGATATTTTGAAGCCCATAGAGGGCTATTGTGAAAATGAAAATATCCTAAGATTAAAACTGAAAAGTAGCTTTCTGAGAAACTGCTTTGTGTTCCGTTAATTCATCTCACAGAGTTACAGCTTTCCCTTCATGAAGCCTTTCGCTAAGGCTGTTCTTGTGGAATTGGCAAAGTGATATTTGTATGCTAATAGAGGGCTATGCTGAAAAATGAAACATCTTCCGTAAAAAACTGGAAAGAAGCTTTCTGAGAAACTACTTTGTGTTCTGTGAATTCTTCACACAGAGTTACAGCTTTCCTCTCAAGAATCCTTTTGCTATGACTGCTCTTGAGGAATTTGCAAAGTGATATTTGGAAGCCCATAGAGGGCTATGGTGAAAAAGGAAGTATCTTCTATAAAAACTGAAAAGAAGCATTCTGAGAAACTGCTTTGTGTTCTCTTAATTCATCTCACGGTGTTACAGCTTTCCCTTCAGAATTATTTTGCTAAGGCTGTTCTTGTGGAATTGGCAAAGTGATATTTGGAAGCCCAAAGAGGCCTACGGTGCAAAAGGGAATATGTTCCGCTAAAAACTGGAAAGAAGTTTTCGAAGAAACTGCTTTGTGTTCTGTTAATTCATCTCACACAGTTACAGCTTTTCCCTCAAGAAGCCCTTCGTAAGACTGTTCTTGTGGAATTTGCAAAGTGATATTTGGAAGCCCATAGAGGGCTATGGTGAAAAAGGAAATATCCTCCGTAAAAAAATGGAAAGAAGCTTTCAGAGAAACTGCTTTGTGTTCTCTTAATTCATCTCACAGAATTACAGCTTTGCCCTCAAGAAGCCTTTCTCTAAGGCTGTTCTTTTGGAATTGGCAACGTGATATTTGGAAGCCAATAGAAGGCTATGGTGAAAAAGGAAATATCTTCAGTTAAAAACTGGAAAGAATCTTTCTGAGAAATTGCTTTGTGTTCTGCTATTTCGTCTCACAGAGTTACAGCTTTCCCTTCAAAAAGCCATTCAATAAGGCTGTTCCTGTGGAATTTGAAAGTGATATTTGGAAGCCCATAGAGGGCTACGGTGAAAAAGGAAATATCTTCAGTTAAAAACTGGAAAGAAGCTATCTGAGAAACTGCTTTGTGTTCTGTTAATTCATCTCACAGAGCTAATGCTTTCCACTCAAGAAGCTTTTTGCAAAGACTGTTCTTCTGGAATTTGCAAAGTGATATTTGGAAGCCTATAGAGGTATATGTTGAAAAAGGAAATATCTTCCGTTAAAAACTGGAAAGAAGCGTTCTGAGAAACTGCTTTGTGTTCTATTAATTCATCTCACAGAGTTACAGCTTTCCCCTCAAGAAGCCTTTCGCTAAGACTGTTTTTTGTGGAATTTGCAAAGTGATATTTAGAAGTCAGTAGAGGGCTACAGTGAAAAAGGAAATATCTTCCGTTAAAAACTGGAAGGAAGCTTTCTGAGAAACTGTTTGTGTTCCGTTATTTCATCTCACAGAGTTACAGCTTTCCCTTTTAGAAGCCATTGGCTAAGAGAGTCCTTGTGGAATTTTCAAAGGGATATTTGGAAGCCCATAGAGGGCTACGGTGAAAAAGGAAATATCCTAAGTTAAAAACTGAAAAGAAACTTTCTGAGAAACTGCTTTGTGTTCTGTTAATTCATCTCACAGAGTTACATCTTTCCCTTCAAGAAGCCTTTATCTAAGGCTGTTCTTGTGGAATTTGCAAAGTGATATTTGGAAGCCCATAAAGGGCTATGGTGAAAAAGGAAATATCTTCCGGAAAAACTGGAAAGAAGCTTTATGAGAAACTGCTTTGTATTCTGTTAATTCATCTCACAGACTTACAGGTTTCCCTTCAAGAAGCCTTTCGCTAATGGTAACTGATATTTGGAAGACACTAGAGAGCTAGGGTGAAATAGAAATACCTTCCATTAAAAACCGGAAAGAAGTTTTCAGAAAATCTGCTTTGTGTTCTGTTAATTCATCTCACAGATTTCAAGTTTTCGCTTCAAGAAGTCTTTAGCTAAGTCTGTTTTTGTGGAATATGCAAAGTGATATTTGGAAGTCCCTAGAGGGCTATGGTGTAAAAGGAAATATCTTTCGTAAAAAACTGGAAAGAAGTTTTCTGAGAAACTCCTTAGTGTTCGGTTAATTCATCTCACAGAGATACAGCTTTCCATTCAAGAAGTCTTTCGCTAAGACTGTTCTTGTGGAGTTTGGAAAGTGATATTTGGAAGCCCATAGAGGGCTGTGGTGAAAAAGGAAATATGTTCCGTTAAAAACTGGAAAAAAAGCTATCTGAGAAACTGTTTTGTGTTCTTTTAATTCATCTCACAGAGTTACTGCTTTCCTCTCAAGAAGCCTTTCGCAAAGACTGTTCTTGCGGAATTTGCAAAGTGATATTTGGAAGACCCGAGAGAGCTATGTTGAAAAATGAAATATGTTTCATTTAAAACAAGAATGAAGCTTTCTGAGAAACTGCTTTGTGCTCTGTTATTTCATCTCACAGAGTCACTCTGTTACACTCCAGACCACTTTTGCTAAGACTATTCTTGAGGAATTTACAAGGTGATATTTGGAAGCCCATACAGGGCAACGGTGAAAAAGGAAATATCTTCCGTTAAAAACTGGAAAGAAGCTCTCTTAGAAACTGCTTTGTGTTCTGTTATTTCATCTCACTGAGTTACACCTTTACGCACAAGAATACTTTTCTAAGACTGTTCTTGTGGAATTTACAATGTGATATTTGGAAGCCCATAGAGGGCTATGGTGAAACAGGAAATATCTTAAGTTAAAAACTGGAAAGAAGCTTTCTGAGAAACTGCTTTGTATTCTGTAAATTCATCTCACAGAGTTACAGCTTTCCCTTCAAGAAGCCTTTCGCTAAGGCTGTTCTTGCGGAATTTGGAAAGTTATATTTGGAAGCCTATAGAGGACTATGGTGAAAAAAGGAAATATCTTCCGTTAAAAACTGGAAAGAAACTTTCTGAGAAAGTAGTTTGTGTTCTGTTAATTCATCTCTCAGAGTTACTGCTTTCCCCTCCAGAAGCGTTTCGCTAACACTGTTCTTGTGGAATTTTCAAAGTGATATTTGGAAGCCCATAGAGGGCAATGGTGAAAAAGGAATTATCTTCCGTTAAAAACTGGAAAGAAGCTTTATGAGGGACTACTTTGTGTTATATTAGTTCATCTCACAGATTTACAGCTTTCCCCTCAAGAAGCCTTTCACTAAGACTGTTACTGTGGAAATTGCAAAGTGATATTTGGAAGCCCATACAGGGCTTCGGTGAAAAAGCAAATATCCTAAGTTAAAAACTGAAAAGAAGCATTCTGAGAAACTGCTTTGTGTTCTGTTAATTCGTATCACAGAATTACAGCTTTCCCTTCAAGAAGCCTTTCGCTAAGACTGTTCTTGTGGAATTGGCAAAGTGACATTTGCAAGCCCATTGAGGGCTATGGTTAAAAAGGAAATATCTTCCGTTAAAAGCTGGAAAGAAACTTTCTGAGAAGCTGCTTTCAGTTCTGTTAATTCATCTCTCAGAGTTGCTGCTTTCCTCTCAAGAAGCGTTTCGCTGAGACTGTTCTTGTGGAATTTTCAAAGTGATATTTGGAAGCCCATAGAGGGCTACGGTGAAAAAGGAACTATCCTAAGTTAAAAACTGAAAAGAAGCCTTCTGAGAAACTGCTTTGTGTTCTCTTAATTCATCTCACAGAGTTACAGGTTTCCCCTCAAGAAGCATTTCGCTAAGGCTTTTCTTGTGGAATTTGCAAAGTGATATTCGGAAGCCCATATAGGGCTATGGTGAAAAAGGAAATAACTTCCGTTAAAAACGGGAAAGAAGCTTTCTGAGAAACTGCTTTGTTTTCTGTTAATTCATCTAACAGAGTTACAGCTTTCCCTTCGAGAAGCCGTTCGCTAATGCTGTTCTTGTGGAATTTACAAAGTGATATTTGGAATCCCATAGAGGGCTCTGGTGAAAAAGGAAATATCTTCCGTTAAAATGTGGAAAGAAACTTTCTGAGAAACTGCTTTGTGTTCTGTGAACTCATCTCTCAGAGTTACCACTTTCCCCTCAAGAAGCGTTTCGCTGAGACTGTTCTTGTGGTATTTGCAGTTATATTTGGAAACCCATAGAGGGCTATGGTGAAAAAGGAAATATATTCCGTTAAAAACTGGAAAGAAGCTTTCTGAGAAACTACTTTGTGTTCTCTTCATTCATCTCACAGACTTACAGTTTTCCCCTCAAGAAGCCTTTCGCCAAGACTGTTCTTGTGGAATTGGCAAAGTGATATTTGGAAGCCCATAGAGGGCTACGTTGAAAAAGGAAATATCCTAAGTTATAAACTGAAAAGAAGCATTCTGAGAAACTGCTTTGTGTTCTGTTAATTCATGTCACAGTGTTCCAGCTTTCCATTCAAGAAGGCTTTCGCTAAGGCTGTTCTTGTGGAATTGGCAAAGTGATATTTGGAAGCCCATAGAGGGCTGTAGTGAAAAAAGAAATATCTTCCGTTAAAAACGGGAAACAAGCTTTTGAGAAACTGCTTGCTTTCTGTTAATTCATCTAACAGAGTTACAGCTTTCCCTTCAAGATGCCGTTCGCTAAGGCTGTTCTCTTGGAATTTACAAAGTCATATTTGGAAGCCCATAGAGGGCTATGGTGAAAAAGGAAATATCTTCCGTTAAAATCTGGAAAGAAACATTCTGAGAAATTGCTTTGAGTTCTGTTAATTCATCTCTCGGAGGTACTGCTTTCAATTCAAGAAGCGTTTCGCTGAGACTGTTCTTGTGGAATTTGCAAAGTGATATTTGGAAGCCCATAGAGGGCTATGGTGAAAAAGGAAATATCTTCCGTTGAAAACTGGAAAGAAGCTTTCTGAGAAATTGCTTTGTGTTCTGTTAATTCATCTCACAGAATTTCAGCTTTCCCTTCAAGAAGCCTTTCGCTAAGGCTGTTCTTGTGGCATTTGCAAAGTGATATTTGGAAGACAATGGAATGCTATGATGAAAAAGGTAATCTCTTCAGTTAAAAACTGGAAAGAAGCTGTCGGAGAAACGTCTTTGTGTTCTGTAAATTCATCTCACAGAGTTACAGCTTTCCCCTCAAGAACTCTTTCGCTAAGGCTGTGGTTGTGGAATTGGCAAAGTGATATTCGGAAGCCCATAGTGGGCTATGGTGAAAAAGGAAATATCTTCAATTAAAAACTGGAAAGACCGTCTGAGAAACTGCTTTGTGTTCTGTTAATTCATCTCACAGAGTTACAGCTTTGCCCTCAAGAAGCCTTTCGCTAAGTCTGTTCCTGTGGGATTTGTAAAGTGATACTTGTAAGCCCTTAGAGGTCTATTGTGAAAAAGGAAACATCTTCCGTTAAAAACGGGAAGAAAGCTTTCTGAGAAACTGCTTTGTGTTCTGTGAATTCATCTCACAGAGTTACAGCTTTCCTCTCAAGGAGCCTTTCGCTAAGTCTGTTCTTGTGGAATTTTCAAAGTTATATTTGTAAGCCCATAGAGGGCTACGGTGAAAAAGGAAATATCTTCAGTTAAAACCGGAAAGAAGCTTTCTGAGAAACTGCTTTGTGTTCTGTTAATTCATCTCACAGAGTTACTGCTTTCCCATCAAGAGCCCTTTCTCTAAGACTGTTCTTGTGACTTTTGCAAAGTGATATTTGAAAGCCCCTAGAGGGTTATGGTGAAAAAGGAAATATCTTCCGTTAAAAACTGGAAAGATGATTTCTGAGAACCTGCTTTGTTTTCTGTTAATTCGTCTCACAGGGTAACTGATTTCCCCTCAAGAAGCCTTTCGCTAAGACTGTTCTTCTGGAATTTGCAAAGTGATATTTGGAACCCCGTAGAGGGCTATGGCGAAAAAGGTAATATCTTCCGCTAAAAACTATAAAGAAGCTTTCTGAGAAACTGCTCTGTGTTCTATTAATTCGTCTGACAGAGATACTTCTTTCCCAGGAAGAAGCCTTTCGCTAAGACTGTTCTTGTGGATTTTGCAAAGTGATATTTGGAAGACCATAGAGGGCTATGGTGAAAAAGGAAATATCCTCCGTTAAAAATGGAAGAAAAGTTTTATGAGAAACTGCTTTGTGTTCGGTTAATTCTTCTCACAGAGTTACAGCTTTCCCATCAAGAAGCCTTTCGCTAAGATTGTTCTTGTGGAATTTGCAAAGTTATATTGGAAGCCCTTAGAGGGCTATGGTGAAAAAGGAAATATCTTCCGTTAAAAACTGGAAAGAAGCTTTCTGAGAAATTGCTTTGTGTTATGTTAATTCATCACACAGAGGTACAGCTTTCACCTCAAAGATGCGTTCGCTAAGACTGTTCTTGTGGAATTTGCAAAGTGATATTTTGAAGCCCATAGTGGGCTACGGTGAAAAAGGAAGTATCTTCAGCTAAATACTGGAAAGAAGCTGTCTGAGAAACTACTTTGTGTTCTTTTAATTCATCTCACAGAGTTACGTCTTTCCCCTCAAGAAGCCTTTCGCTAAGACTGTTCTTGTGGAATTTGCAAAGTGATTTTTGGAAGCCCTTAGAGGGTTATGGTGAAAAAGGAAATATCTTCCGTTAAAAACTGGAAAGAAGCTTACTGAGAAACTGCTTTGTGTTCTGTTAATTCTTCTCACAGAGTTACAACTTTCGCCTCAAGAAGCCTTTTGCTAAGACTGTTCGTGTGGATCTTGCGAAGTGATATTTGGAAGCCCATAGAGGGCTGGGGTGAAAAAGGAAATATCCTAAGATAAAAACTGAAAAGAAGCATTCTGCGAAACTGCTTTGTGCTCTGTTAAATCAGCTCAGAGAGTTACAGCTTTCCCTTCAGTAAGCGTTTCGCTAAGGCTGTCTTTGTGGAATTGGCAAAGTGATTTTTGAAAGCCCATAGAGGGCTATGGTAAAAAAGGAAATATCTTCCACTAAAAACTGGAAAGAAGCTTTCTGAGAAACTCCTTTGTCTACCGTTAATTCATCTCACAGAGTTACAGCTTTCCCCTCAAGAAACCTTTCACTAAGACTGTTCTTGTGGAATTTTCAAAGTGATATTTGGAAGCCCTTAGAGTGCTATGGTGAAAAAGGAAATATCTTCCGTTAAAAACTGGAAAGAAGCTTTCTGAGAAACTGCTTTGTGTTCTGTTAATTCATCTCACAGAGTTACAGCTTTCCCTTCAAGAAGCCTTTCGCTAAAACTCTTCTTGTGGAATTTCCAAAGTGATATTTGGAAGCCCATAGAGGGCTATGGTGAAAAATGAAATATCTTCCGTTAAAAACTGGAAAGAAGCTTTCTGAGAAGCTGCTCAGTGTTCTGTTAACTCATCTCACAGAGTTACTTCTTTCCCATGAAGAAGCCTCTGGCTAAGACTGTTCTTGTGGCATTTGCAAAGTGATATTTCGCAGCCCATGGAGGGCTATGGAGAAAAAGGAAATATCTTCCTTTAAAAACTGGAAAGAATCTTTCTGAGAAACTGATTTGTTTTCTGTTAATTCATCTCACAGTGTTACTGCCTTCCCCTCAAGAAGCCTTTAGCTAAGACTGCTTTTGTGGAATTTGCAAAGCGATATTTGGAAGCCCATAGAGGGTTTTGGTAAAAAAAGGATATATCTTCCGGTAAAAACTGTAAAGAAGCTCTCTGAGAAACTGCTTCGTGTTCTGTTAAGTCATCTTACGGGGTTACTGCATTCCCTTCAAGAAGCCTTTCCTAAGTCTGTTTTTGTGGAATTTACACAGTGATATTGGAAGCCCTTAGAGGACTATGGTGAAAAAGGAAATATCTTCCGTTAAAAACGGGCGAGAAGCTTTCTGAGAAACTCCTTTGTTTTCTGTTAATTCATCTCACAGAGTTACAGCTTTCCCTTCAAGAAATCTTTCGCTAAGTCTGTTTTTGTGGAATTTGCAAAGTGATATTTGGAATCCCATAGAGGGCTAAGGTGAAAAAGGAAATATCCTAAGATAAAAACTGGAAAGAAGCTTTCTGAGAAATTGCTTTGTGTTCTGTTAATTCATCTCACAGAGTTACAGCTTTCACTTCAAGAAGCCTTTCGCTAAGTCTGTTATTGTGGAATTTGCAATGCGATATTTGGAAGCCCATAGAGGGCTATGGTGAAAAAGGAAAATCTTCCCTTAAAAACTGGAAAGAAGCTTTCTGAGAAACTGCTTTGTGTTCGGTTAATCCATCTCACAATTTCTGCTTTTCCCTCAAGAAGCCTTCGCTAAGACACTTATTGTGGAATTTGCAAAGTGATATTTGGAAGCCCATAGAGGGTTAAGGTGAAAAAGGTAATATCTTCCGTTAAAAACTGGTAAGAAGCTGTCTGAGAAACTGCTTTGTGTTCTGTTAATTCATCTCACAGAGTTACAGCTTTCCCCTCAAGAAGCCTTTCGCGAAGACTGTTCTTGTGGAATTTGCAAAGTTATATTTGGAAGTCCGTAGAGGGCTATGGTGAAAAAGTAAATATCTTCCGTTAAAAACTGGAAGGAAGCTTTCTGAGAAACTGCTTTGCTTTCTGTTAATTCATCTCACAGAGTTGCAGCTTTCCATTCAAGAAGCCTTTCGCTAAATCTCTTTTTGTGGAATTTGCACAGTGATATTTGGAAGCCCATAGAGGACTATGGTGAAAAAGGAAATATCTTCCTTTAAAAACTGGAAAGAAGCTTACTGAGAAACTGCTTTGTGTTCTGTTAATTCTTCTCACAGAGTTACAACTTTCGCCTCAAGAAGCCTTTTGCTAAGACTGTTCGTGTGGATCTTGCGAAGTGATATTTGGAAGCCCATAGAGGGCTGGGGTGAAAAAGGAAATATCCTAAGATAAAAACTGAAAAGAAGCATTCTGCGAAACTGCTTTGTGCTCTGTTAAATCAGCTCAGAGAGTTACAGCTTTCCCTTCAGTAAGCGTTTCGCTAAGGCTGTCTTTGTGGAATTGGCAAAGTGATTTTTGAAAGCCCATAGAGGGCTATGGTAAAAAAGGAAATATCTTCCACTAAAAACTGGAAAGAAGCTTTCTGAGAAACTCCTTTGTCTACTGTTAATTCATCTCACAGAGTTACAGCTTTCCCCTCAAGAAACCTTTCACTAAGACTGTTCTTGTGGAATTTTCAAAGTGATATTTGGAAGCCCTTAGAGTGCTATGGTGAAAAAGGAAATATCTTCCGTTAAAAACTGGAAAGAAGCTTTCTGAGAAACTGCTTTGTGTTCTGTTAATTCATCTCACAGAGTTACAGCTTTCCCTTCAAGAAGCCTTTCGCTAAAACTCTTCTTGTGGAATTTCCAAAGTGATATTTGGAAGCCCATAGAGGGCTATGGTGGAAAATGAAATATCTTCCGTTAAAAACTGGAAAGAAGCTTTCTGAGAAGCTGCTCAGTGTTCTGTTAACTCATCTCACAGAGTTACTTCTTTCCCATGAAGAAGCCTTTGGCTAAGACTGTTCTTGTGGCATTTGCAAAGTGATATTTCGCAGCCCATGGAGGGCTATGGAGAAAAAGGAAATATCTTCCTTTAAAAACTGGAAAGAATCTTTCTGAGAAACTGATTTGTTTTCTGTTAATTCATCTCACAGTGTTACTGCCTTCCCCTCAAGAAGCCTTTAGCTAAGACTGCTTTTGTGGAATTTGCAAAGCGATATTTGGAAGCCCATAGAGGGTTTTGGTAAAAAAAGGATATATCTTCCGGTAAAAACTGTAAAGAAGCTCTCTGAGAAACTGCTTCGTGTTCTGTTAAGTCATCTTACGGGGTTACTGCATTCCCTTCAAGAAGCCTTTCCTAAGTCTGTTTTTGTGGAATTTACACAGTGATATTGGAAGCCCTTAGAGGACTATGGTGAAAAAGGAAATATCTTCCGTTAAAAACGGGCGAGAAGCTTTCTGAGAAACTCCTTTGTTTTCTGTTAATTCATCTCACAGAGTTACAGCTTTCCCTTCAAGAAATCTTTCGCTAAGTCTGTTTTTGTGGAATTTGCAAAGTGATATTTGGAATCCCATAGAGGGCTAAGGTGAAAAAGGAAATATCCTAAGATAAAAACTGGAAAGAAGCTTTCTGAGAAATTGCTTTGTGTTCTGTTAATTCATCTCACAGAGTTACAGCTTTCACTTCAAGAAGCCTTTCGCTAAGTCTGTTATTGTGGAATTTGCAATGCGATATTTGGAAGCCCATAGAGGGCTATGGTGAAAAAGGAAAATCTTCCCTTAAAAACTGGAAAGAAGCTTTCTGAGAAACTGCTTTGTGTTCGGTTAATCCATCTCACAATTTCTGCTTTTCCCTCAAGAAGCCTTCGCTAAGACACTTATTGTGGAATTTGCAAAGTGATATTTGGAAGCCCATAGAGGGTTAAGGTGAAAAAGGTAATATCTTCCGTTAAAAACTGGTAAGAAGCTGTCTGAGAAACTGCTTTGTGTTCTGTTAATTCATCTCACAGAGTTACAGCTTTCCCCTCAAGAAGCCTTTCGCGAAGACTGTTCTTGTGGAATTTGCAAAGTTATATTTGGAAGTCCGTAGAGGGCTATGGTGAAAAAGTAAATATCTTCCGTTAAAAACTGGAAGGAAGCTTTCTGAGAAACTGCTTTGCTTTCTGTTAATTCATCTCACAGAGTTGCAGCTTTCCATTCAAGAAGCCTTTCGCTAAATCTCTTTTTGTGGAATTTGCACAGTGATATTTGGAAGCCCATAGAGGACTATGGTGAAAAAGGAAATATCTTCCTTTAAAAACTGGAAAGAAGCTTACTGAGAAACTGCTTTGTGTTCTGTTAATTCTTCTCACAGAGTTACAACTTTCGCCTCAAGAAGCCTTTTGCTAAGACTGTTCGTGTGGATCTTGCGAAGTGATATTTGGAAGCCCATAGAGGGCTGGGGTGAAAAAGGAAATATCCTAAGATAAAAACTGAAAAGAAGCATTCTGCGAAACTGCTTTGTGCTCTGTTAAATCAGCTCAGAGAGTTACAGCTTTCCCTTCAGTAAGCGTTTCGCTAAGGCTGTCTTTGTGGAATTGGCAAAGTGATTTTTGAAAGCCCATAGAGGGCTATGGTAAAAAAGGAAATATCTTCCACTAAAAACTGGAAAGAAGCTTTCTGAGAAACTCCTTTGTCTACTGTTAATTCATCTCACAGAGTTACAGCTTTCCCCTCAAGAAACCTTTCACTAAGACTGTTCTTGTGGAATTTTCAAAGTGATATTTGGAAGCCCTTAGAGTGCTATGGTGAAAAAGGAAATATCTTCCGTTAAAAACTGGAAAGAAGCTTTCTGAGAAACTGCTTTGTGTTCTGTTAATTCATCTCACAGAGTTACAGCTTTCCCTTCAAGAAGCCTTTCGCTAAAACTCTTCTTGTGGAATTTCCAAAGTGATATTTGGAAGCCCATAGAGGGCTATGGTGGAAAATGAAATATCTTCCGTTAAAAACTGGAAAGAAGCTTTCTGAGAAGCTGCTCAGTGTTCTGTTAACTCATCTCACAGAGTTACTTCTTTCCCATGAAGAAGCCTCTGGCTAAGACTGTTCTTGTGGCATTTGCAAAGTGATATTTCGCAGCCCATGGAGGGCTATGGAGAAAAAGGAAATATCTTCCTTTAAAAACTGGAAAGAATCTTTCTGAGAAACTGATTTGTTTTCTGTTAATTCATCTCACAGTGTTACTGCCTTCCCCTCAAGAAGCCTTTAGCTAAGACTGCTTTTGTGGAATTTGCAAAGCGATATTTGGAAGCCCATAGAGGGTTTTGGTAAAAAAAGGATATATCTTCCGGTAAAAACTGTAAAGAAGCTCTCTGAGAAACTGCTTTGTGTTCTGTTAAGTCATCTTACGGGGTTACTGCATTCCCTTCAAGAAGCCTTTCCTAAGTCTGTTTTTGTGGAATTTACACAGTGATATTGGAAGCCCTTAGAGGACTATGGTGAAAAAGGAAATATCTTCCGTTAAAAACGGGCGAGAAGCTTTCTGAGAAACTCCTTTGTTTTCTGTTAATTCATCTCACAGAGTTACAGCTTTCCCTTCAAGAAATCTTTCGCTAAGTCTGTTTTTGTGGAATTTGCAAAGTGATATTTGGAATCCCATAGAGGGCTAAGGTGAAAAAGGAAATATCCTAAGATAAAAACTGGAAAGAAGCTTTCTGAGAAATTGCTTTGTGTTCTGTTAATTCATCTCACAGAGTTACAGCTTTCACTTCAAGAAGCCTTTCGCTAAGTCTGTTATTGTGGAATTTGCAATGCGATATTTGGAAGCCCATAGAGGGCTATGGTGAAAAAGGAAAATCTTCCCTTAAAAACTGGAAAGAAGCTTTCTGAGAAACTGCTTTGTGTTCGGTTAATCCATCTCACAATTTCTGCTTTTCCCTCAAGAAGCCTTCGCTAAGACACTTATTGTGGAATTTGCAAAGTGATATTTGGAAGCCCATAGAGGGTTAAGGTGAAAAAGGTAATATCTTCCGTTAAAAACTGGTAAGAAGCTGTCTGAGAAACTGCTTTGTGTTCTGTTAATTCATCTCACAGAGTTACAGCTTTCCCCTCAAGAAGCCTTTCGCGAAGACTGTTCTTGTGGAATTTGCAAAGTTATATTTGGAAGTCCGTAGAGGGCTATGGTGAAAAAGTAAATATCTTCCGTTAAAAACTGGAAGGAAGCTTTCTGAGAAACTGCTTTGCTTTCTGTTAATTCATCTCACAGAGTTGCAGCTTTCCATTCAAGAAGCCTTTCGCTAAATCTCTTTTTGTGGAATTTGCACAGTGATATTTGGAAGCCCATAGAGGACTATGGTGAAAAAGGAAATATCTTCCTTTAAAAACTGGAAAGAAGCTTACTGAGAAACTGCTTTGTGTTCTGTTAATTCTTCTCACAGAGTTACAACTTTCGCCTCAAGAAGCCTTTTGCTAAGACTGTTCGTGTGGATCTTGCGAAGTGATATTTGGAAGCCCATAGAGGGCTGGGGTGAAAAAGGAAATATCCTAAGATAAAAACTGAAAAGAAGCATTCTGCGAAACTGCTTTGTGCTCTGTTAAATCAGCTCAGAGAGTTACAGCTTTCCCTTCAGTAAGCGTTTCGCTAAGGCTGTCTTTGTGGAATTGGCAAAGTGATTTTTGAAAGCCCATAGAGGGCTATGGTAAAAAAGGAAATATCTTCCACTAAAAACTGGAAAGAAGCTTTCTGAGAAACTCCTTTGTCTACTGTTAATTCATCTCACAGAGTTACAGCTTTCCCCTCAAGAAACCTTTCACTAAGACTGTTCTTGTGGAATTTTCAAAGTGATATTTGGAAGCCCTTAGAGTGCTATGGTGAAAAAGGAAATATCTTCCGTTAAAAACTGGAAAGAAGCTTTCTGAGAAACTGCTTTGTGTTCTGTTAATTCATCTCACAGAGTTACAGCTTTCCCTTCAAGAAGCCTTTCGCTAAAACTCTTCTTGTGGAATTTCCAAAGTGATATTTGGAAGCCCATAGAGGGCTATGGTGGAAAATGAAATATCTTCCGTTAAAAACTGGAAAGAAGCTTTCTGAGAAGCTGCTCAGTGTTCTGTTAACTCATCTCACAGAGTTACTTCTTTCCCATGAAGAAGCCTCTGGCTAAGACTGTTCTTGTGGCATTTGCAAAGTGATATTTCGCAGCCCATGGAGGGCTATGGAGAAAAAGGAAATATCTTCCTTTAAAAACTGGAAAGAATCTTTCTGAGAAACTGATTTGTTTTCTGTTAATTCATCTCACAGTGTTACTGCCTTCCCCTCAAGAAGCCTTTAGCTAAGACTGCTTTTGTGGAATTTGCAAAGCGATATTTGGAAGCCCATAGAGGGTTTTGGTAAAAAAAGGATATATCTTCCGGTAAAAACTGTAAAGAAGCTCTCTGAGAAACTGCTTTGTGTTCTGTTAAGTCATCTTACGGGGTTACTGCATTCCCTTCAAGAAGCCTTTCCTAAGTCTGTTTTTGTGGAATTTACACAGTGATATTGGAAGCCCTTAGAGGACTATGGTGAAAAAGGAAATATCTTCCGTTAAAAACGGGCGAGAAGCTTTCTGAGAAACTCCTTTGTTTTCTGTTAATTCATCTCACAGAGTTACAGCTTTCCCTTCAAGAAATCTTTCGCTAAGTCTGTTTTTGTGGAATTTGCAAAGTGATATTTGGAATCCCATAGAGGGCTAAGGTGAAAAAGGAAATATCCTAAGATAAAAACTGGAAAGAAGCTTTCTGAGAAATTGCTTTGTGTTCTGTTAATTCATCTCACAGAGTTACAGCTTTCACTTCAAGAAGCCTTTCGCTAAGTCTGTTATTGTGGAATTTGCAATGCGATATTTGGAAGCCCATAGAGGGCTATGGTGAAAAAGGAAAATCTTCCCTTAAAAACTGGAAAGAAGCTTTCTGAGAAACTGCTTTGTGTTCGGTTAATCCATCTCACAATTTCTGCTTTTCCCTCAAGAAGCCTTCGCTAAGACACTTATTGTGGAATTTGCAAAGTGATATTTGGAAGCCCATAGAGGGTTAAGGTGAAAAAGGTAATATCTTCCGTTAAAAACTGGTAAGAAGCTGTCTGAGAAACTGCTTTGTGTTCTGTTAATTCATCTCACAGAGTTACAGCTTTCCCCTCAAGAAGCCTTTCGCGAAGACTGTTCTTGTGGAATTTGCAAAGTTATATTTGGAAGTCCGTAGAGGGCTATGGTGAAAAAGTAAATATCTTCCGTTAAAAACTGGAAGGAAGCTTTCTGAGAAACTGCTTTGCTTTCTGTTAATTCATCTCACAGAGTTGCAGCTTTCCATTCAAGAAGCCTTTCGCTAAATCTCTTTTTGTGGAATTTGCACAGTGATATTTGGAAGCCCATAGAGGACTATGGTGAAAAAGGAAATATCTTCCTTTAAAAACTGGAAAGAAGCTTACTGAGAAACTGCTTTGTGTTCTGTTAATTCTTCTCACAGAGTTACAACTTTCGCCTCAAGAAGCCTTTTGCTAAGACTGTTCGTGTGGATCTTGCGAAGTGATATTTGGAAGCCCATAGAGGGCTGGGGTGAAAAAGGAAATATCCTAAGATAAAAACTGAAAAGAAGCATTCTGCGAAACTGCTTTGTGCTCTGTTAAATCAGCTCAGAGAGTTACAGCTTTCCCTTCAGTAAGCGTTTCGCTAAGGCTGTCTTTGTGGAATTGGCAAAGTGATTTTTGAAAGCCCATAGAGGGCTATGGTAAAAAAGGAAATATCTTCCACTAAAAACTGGAAAGAAGCTTTCTGAGAAACTCCTTTGTCTACTGTTAATTCATCTCACAGAGTTACAGCTTTCCCCTCAAGAAACCTTTCACTAAGACTGTTCTTGTGGAATTTTCAAAGTGATATTTGGAAGCCCTTAGAGTGCTATGGTGAAAAAGGAAATATCTTCCGTTAAAAACTGGAAAGAAGCTTTCTGAGAAACTGCTTTGTGTTCTGTTAATTCATCTCACAGAGTTACAGCTTTCCCTTCAAGAAGCCTTTCGCTAAAACTCTTCTTGTGGAATTTCCAAAGTGATATTTGGAAGCCCATAGAGGGCTATGGTGGAAAATGAAATATCTTCCGTTAAAAACTGGAAAGAAGCTTTCTGAGAAGCTGCTCAGTGTTCTGTTAACTCATCTCACAGAGTTACTTCTTTCCCATGAAGAAGCCTCTGGCTAAGACTGTTCTTGTGGCATTTGCAAAGTGATATTTCGCAGCCCATGGAGGGCTATGGAGAAAAAGGAAATATCTTCCTTTAAAAACTGGAAAGAATCTTTCTGAGAAACTGATTTGTTTTCTGTTAATTCATCTCACAGTGTTACTGCCTTCCCCTCAAGAAGCCTTTAGCTAAGACTGCTTTTGTGGAATTTGCAAAGCGATATTTGGAAGCCCATAGAGGGTTTTGGTAAAAAAAGGATATATCTTCCGGTAAAAACTGTAAAGAAGCTCTCTGAGAAACTGCTTTGTGTTCTGTTAAGTCATCTTACGGGGTTACTGCATTCCCTTCAAGAAGCCTTTCCTAAGTCTGTTTTTGTGGAATTTACACAGTGATATTGGAAGCCCTTAGAGGACTATGGTGAAAAAGGAAATATCTTCCGTTAAAAACGGGCGAGAAGCTTTCTGAGAAACTCCTTTGTTTTCTGTTAATTCATCTCACAGAGTTACAGCTTTCCCTTCAAGAAATCTTTCGCTAAGTCTGTTTTTGTGGAATTTGCAAAGTGATATTTGGAATCCCATAGAGGGCTAAGGTGAAAAAGGAAATATCCTAAGATAAAAACTGGAAAGAAGCTTTCTGAGAAATTGCTTTGTGTTCTGTTAATTCATCTCACAGAGTTACAGCTTTCACTTCAAGAAGCCTTTCGCTAAGTCTGTTATTGTGGAATTTGCAATGCGATATTTGGAAGCCCATAGAGGGCTATGGTGAAAAAGGAAAATCTTCCCTTAAAAACTGGAAAGAAGCTTTCTGAGAAACTGCTTTGTGTTCGGTTAATCCATCTCACAATTTCTGCTTTTCCCTCAAGAAGCCTTCGCTAAGACACTTATTGTGGAATTTGCAAAGTGATATTTGGAAGCCCATAGAGGGTTAAGGTGAAAAAGGTAATATCTTCCGTTAAAAACTGGTAAGAAGCTGTCTGAGAAACTGCTTTGTGTTCTGTTAATTCATCTCACAGAGTTACAGCTTTCCCCTCAAGAAGCCTTTCGCGAAGACTGTTCTTGTGGAATTTGCAAAGTTATATTTGGAAGTCCGTAGAGGGCTATGGTGAAAAAGTAAATATCTTCCGTTAAAAACTGGAAGGAAGCTTTCTGAGAAACTGCTTTGCTTTCTGTTAATTCATCTCACAGAGTTGCAGCTTTCCATTCAAGAAGCCTTTCGCTAAATCTCTTTTTGTGGAATTTGCACAGTGATATTTGGAAGCC
Organism: Chlorocebus sabaeus; assembly: GCF_047675955.1. NCBI lineage: Eukaryota > Metazoa > Chordata > Mammalia > Primates > Cercopithecidae > Chlorocebus > Chlorocebus sabaeus. The sequence goes on along the minus strand of NW_027327864.1, from coordinate 55,744 downwards.
CATAGAGGACTATGGTGAAAAAGGAAATATCTTCCTTTAAAAACTGGAAAGAAGCTTACTGAGAAACTGCTTTGTGTTCTGTTAATTCTTCTCACAGAGTTACAACTTTCGCCTCAAGAAGCCTTTTGCTAAGACTGTTCGTGTGGATCTTGCGAAGTGATATTTGGAAGCCCATAGAGGGCTGGGGTGAAAAAGGAAATATCCTAAGATAAAAACTGAAAAGAAGCATTCTGCGAAACTGCTTTGTGCTCTGTTAAATCAGCTCAGAGAGTTACAGCTTTCCCTTCAGTAAGCGTTTCGCTAAGGCTGTCTTTGTGGAATTGGCAAAGTGATTTTTGAAAGCCCATAGAGGGCTATGGTAAAAAAGGAAATATCTTCCACTAAAAACTGGAAAGAAGCTTTCTGAGAAACTCCTTTGTCTACTGTTAATTCATCTCACAGAGTTACAGCTTTCCCCTCAAGAAACCTTTCACTAAGACTGTTCTTGTGGAATTTTCAAAGTGATATTTGGAAGCCCTTAGAGTGCTATGGTGAAAAAGGAAATATCTTCCGTTAAAAACTGGAAAGAAGCTTTCTGAGAAACTGCTTTGTGTTCTGTTAATTCATCTCACAGAGTTACAGCTTTCCCTTCAAGAAGCCTTTCGCTAAAACTCTTCTTGTGGAATTTCCAAAGTGATATTTGGAAGCCCATAGAGGGCTATGGTGGAAAATGAAATATCTTCCGTTAAAAACTGGAAAGAAGCTTTCTGAGAAGCTGCTCAGTGTTCTGTTAACTCATCTCACAGAGTTACTTCTTTCCCATGAAGAAGCCTCTGGCTAAGACTGTTCTTGTGGCATTTGCAAAGTGATATTTCGCAGCCCATGGAGGGCTATGGAGAAAAAGGAAATATCTTCCTTTAAAAACTGGAAAGAATCTTTCTGAGAAACTGATTTGTTTTCTGTTAATTCATCTCACAGTGTTACTGCCTTCCCCTCAAGAAGCCTTTAGCTAAGACTGCTTTTGTGGAATTTGCAAAGCGATATTTGGAAGCCCATAGAGGGTTTTGGTAAAAAAAGGATATATCTTCCGGTAAAAACTGTAAAGAAGCTCTCTGAGAAACTGCTTTGTGTTCTGTTAAGTCATCTTACGGGGTTACTGCATTCCCTTCAAGAAGCCTTTCCTAAGTCTGTTTTTGTGGAATTTACACAGTGATATTGGAAGCCCTTAGAGGACTATGGTGAAAAAGGAAATATCTTCCGTTAAAAACGGGCGAGAAGCTTTCTGAGAAACTCCTTTGTTTTCTGTTAATTCATCTCACAGAGTTACAGCTTTCCCTTCAAGAAATCTTTCGCTAAGTCTGTTTTTGTGGAATTTGCAAAGTGATATTTGGAATCCCATAGAGGGCTAAGGTGAAAAAGGAAATATCCTAAGATAAAAACTGGAAAGAAGCTTTCTGAGAAATTGCTTTGTGTTCTGTTAATTCATCTCACAGAGTTACAGCTTTCACTTCAAGAAGCCTTTCGCTAAGTCTGTTATTGTGGAATTTGCAATGCGATATTTGGAAGCCCATAGAGGGCTATGGTGAAAAAGGAAAATCTTCCCTTAAAAACTGGAAAGAAGCTTTCTGAGAAACTGCTTTGTGTTCGGTTAATCCATCTCACAATTTCTGCTTTTCCCTCAAGAAGCCTTCGCTAAGACACTTATTGTGGAATTTGCAAAGTGATATTTGGAAGCCCATAGAGGGTTAAGGTGAAAAAGGTAATATCTTCCGTTAAAAACTGGTAAGAAGCTGTCTGAGAAACTGCTTTGTGTTCTGTTAATTCATCTCACAGAGTTACAGCTTTCCCCTCAAGAAGCCTTTCGCGAAGACTGTTCTTGTGGAATTTGCAAAGTTATATTTGGAAGTCCGTAGAGGGCTATGGTGAAAAAGTAAATATCTTCCGTTAAAAACTGGAAGGAAGCTTTCTGAGAAACTGCTTTGCTTTCTGTTAATTCATCTCACAGAGTTGCAGCTTTCCATTCAAGAAGCCTTTCGCTAAATCTCTTTTTGTGGAATTTGCACAGTGATATTTGGAAGCCCATAGAGGACTATGGTGAAAAAGGAAATATCTTCCTTTAAAAACTGGAAAGAAGCTTACTGAGAAACTGCTTTGTGTTCTGTTAATTCTTCTCACAGAGTTACAACTTTCGCCTCAAGAAGCCTTTTGCTAAGACTGTTCGTGTGGATCTTGCGAAGTGATATTTGGAAGCCCATAGAGGGCTGGGGTGAAAAAGGAAATATCCTAAGATAAAAACTGAAAAGAAGCATTCTGCGAAACTGCTTTGTGCTCTGTTAAATCAGCTCAGAGAGTTACAGCTTTCCCTTCAGTAAGCGTTTCGCTAAGGCTGTCTTTGTGGAATTGGCAAAGTGATTTTTGAAAGCCCATAGAGGGCTATGGTAAAAAAGGAAATATCTTCCACTAAAAACTGGAAAGAAGCTTTCTGAGAAACTCCTTTGTCTACTGTTAATTCATCTCACAGAGTTACAACTTTCCCCTCAAGAAACCTTTCACTAAGACTGTTCTTGTGGAATTTTCAAAGTGATATTTGGAAGCCCTTAGAGTGCTATGGTGAAAAAGGAAATATCTTCCGTTAAAAACTGGAAAGAAGCTTTCTGAGAAACTGCTTTGTGTTCTGTTAATTCATCTCACAGAGTTACAGCTTTCCCTTCAAGAAGCCTTTCGCTAAAACTCTTCTTGTGGAATTTCCAAAGTGATATTTGGAAGCCCATAGAGGGCTATGGTGGAAAATGAAATATCTTCCGTTAAAAACTGGAAAGAAGCTTTCTGAGAAGCTGCTCAGTGTTCTGTTAACTCATCTCACAGAGTTACTTCTTTCCCATGAAGAAGCCTCTGGCTAAGACTGTTCTTGTGGCATTTGCAAAGTGATATTTCGCAGCCCATGGAGGGCTATGGAGAAAAAGGAAATATCTTCCTTTAAAAACTGGAAAGAATCTTTCTGAGAAACTGATTTGTTTTCTGTTAATTCATCTCACAGTGTTACTGCCTTCCCCTCAAGAAGCCTTTAGCTAAGACTGCTTTTGTGGAATTTGCAAAGCGATATTTGGAAGCCCATAGAGGGTTTTGGTAAAAAAAGGATATATCTTCCGGTAAAAACTGTAAAGAAGCTCTCTGAGAAACTGCTTTGTGTTCTGTTAAGTCATCTTACGGGGTTACTGCATTCCCTTCAAGAAGCCTTTCCTAAGTCTGTTTTTGTGGAATTTACACAGTGATATTGGAAGCCCTTAGAGGACTATGGTGAAAAAGGAAATATCTTCCGTTAAAAACGGGCGAGAAGCTTTCTGAGAAACTCCTTTGTTTTCTGTTAATTCATCTCACAGAGTTACAGCTTTCCCTTCAAGAAATCTTTCGCTAAGTCTGTTTTTGTGGAATTTGCAAAGTGATATTTGGAATCCCATAGAGGGCTAAGGTGAAAAAGGAAATATCCTAAGATAAAAACTGGAAAGAAGCTTTCTGAGAAATTGCTTTGTGTTCTGTTAATTCATCTCACAGAGTTACAGCTTTCACTTCAAGAAGCCTTTCGCTAAGTCTGTTATTGTGGAATTTGCAATGCGATATTTGGAAGCCCATAGAGGGCTATGGTGAAAAAGGAAAATCTTCCCTTAAAAACTGGAAAGAAGCTTTCTGAGAAACTGCTTTGTGTTCGGTTAATCCATCTCACAATTTCTGCTTTTCCCTCAAGAAGCCTTCGCTAAGACACTTATTGTGGAATTTGCAAAGTGATATTTGGAAGCCCATAGAGGGTTAAGGTGAAAAAGGTAATATCTTCCGTTAAAAACTGGTAAGAAGCTGTCTGAGAAACTGCTTTGTGTTCTGTTAATTCATCTCACAGAGTTACAGCTTTCCCCTCAAGAAGCCTTTCGCGAAGACTGTTCTTGTGGAATTTGCAAAGTTATATTTGGAAGTCCGTAGAGGGCTATGGTGAAAAAGTAAATATCTTCCGTTAAAAACTGGAAGGAAGCTTTCTGAGAAACTGCTTTGCTTTCTGTTAATTCATCTCACAGAGTTGCAGCTTTCCATTCAAGAAGCCTTTCGCTAAATCTCTTTTTGTGGAATTTGCACAGTGATATTTGGAAGCCCATAGAGGACTATGGTGAAAAAGGAAATATCTTCCTTTAAAAACTGGAAAGAAGCTTACTGAGAAACTGCTTTGTGTTCTGTTAATTCTTCTCACAGAGTTACAACTTTCGCCTCAAGAAGCCTTTTGCTAAGACTGTTCGTGTGGATCTTGCGAAGTGATATTTGGAAGCCCATAGAGGGCTGGGGTGAAAAAGGAAATATCCTAAGATAAAAACTGAAAAGAAGCATTCTGCGAAACTGCTTTGTGCTCTGTTAAATCAGCTCAGAGAGTTACAGCTTTCCCTTCAGTAAGCGTTTCGCTAAGGCTGTCTTTGTGGAATTGGCAAAGTGATTTTTGAAAGCCCATAGAGGGCTATGGTAAAAAAGGAAATATCTTCCACTAAAAACTGGAAAGAAGCTTTCTGAGAAACTCCTTTGTCTACTGTTAATTCATCTCACAGAGTTACAGCTTTCCCCTCAAGAAACCTTTCACTAAGACTGTTCTTGTGGAATTTTCAAAGTGATATTTGGAAGCCCTTAGAGTGCTATGGTGAAAAAGGAAATATCTTCCGTTAAAAACTGGAAAGAAGCTTTCTGAGAAACTGCTTTGTGTTCTGTTAATTCATCTCACAGAGTTACAGCTTTCCCTTCAAGAAGCCTTTCGCTAAAACTCTTCTTGTGGAATTTCCAAAGTGATATTTGGAAGCCCATAGAGGGCTATGGTGGAAAATGAAATATCTTCCGTTAAAAACTGGAAAGAAGCTTTCTGAGAAGCTGCTCAGTGTTCTGTTAACTCATCTCACAGAGTTACTTCTTTCCCATGAAGAAGCCTCTGGCTAAGACTGTTCTTGTGGCATTTGCAAAGTGATATTTCGCAGCCCATGGAGGGCTATGGAGAAAAAGGAAATATCTTCCTTTAAAAACTGGAAAGAATCTTTCTGAGAAACTGATTTGTTTTCTGTTAATTCATCTCACAGTGTTACTGCCTTCCCCTCAAGAAGCCTTTAGCTAAGACTGCTTTTGTGGAATTTGCAAAGCGATATTTGGAAGCCCATAGAGGGTTTTGGTAAAAAAAGGATATATCTTCCGGTAAAAACTGTAAAGAAGCTCTCTGAGAAACTGCTTTGTGTTCTGTTAAGTCATCTTACGGGGTTACTGCATTCCCTTCAAGAAGCCTTTCCTAAGTCTGTTTTTGTGGAATTTACACAGTGATATTGGAAGCCCTTAGAGGACTATGGTGAAAAAGGAAATATCTTCCGTTAAAAACGGGCGAGAAGCTTTCTGAGAAACTCCTTTGTTTTCTGTTAATTCATCTCACAGAGTTACAGCTTTCCCTTCAAGAAATCTTTCGCTAAGTCTGTTTTTGTGGAATTTGCAAAGTGATATTTGGAATCCCATAGAGGGCTAAGGTGAAAAAGGAAATATCCTAAGATAAAAACTGGAAAGAAGCTTTCTGAGAAATTGCTTTGTGTTCTGTTAATTCATCTCACAGAGTTACAGCTTTCACTTCAAGAAGCCTTTCGCTAAGTCTGTTATTGTGGAATTTGCAATGCGATATTTGGAAGCCCATAGAGGGCTATGGTGAAAAAGGAAAATCTTCCCTTAAAAACTGGAAAGAAGCTTTCTGAGAAACTGCTTTGTGTTCGGTTAATCCATCTCACAATTTCTGCTTTTCCCTCAAGAAGCCTTCGCTAAGACACTTATTGTGGAATTTGCAAAGTGATATTTGGAAGCCCATAGAGGGTTAAGGTGAAAAAGGTAATATCTTCCGTTAAAAACTGGTAAGAAGCTGTCTGAGAAACTGCTTTGTGTTCTGTTAATTCATCTCACAGAGTTACAGCTTTCCCCTCAAGAAGCCTTTCGTGAAGACTGTTCTTGTGGAATTTGCAAAGTTATATTTGGAAGTCCGTAGAGGGCTATGGTGAAAAAGTAAATATCTTCCGTTAAAAACTGGAAGGAAGCTTTCTGAGAAACTGCTTTGCTTTCTGTTAATTCATCTCACAGAGTTGCAGCTTTCCATTCAAGAAGCCTTTCGCTAAATCTCTTTTTGTGGAATTTGCACAGTGATATTTGGAAGCCCATAGAGGACTATGGTGAAAAAGGAAATATCTTCCTTTAAAAACTGGAAAGAAGCTTACTGAGAAACTGCTTTGTGTTCTGTTAATTCTTCTCACAGAGTTACAACTTTCGCCTCAAGAAGCCTTTTGCTAAGACTGTTCGTGTGGATCTTGCGAAGTGATATTTGGAAGCCCATAGAGGGCTGGGGTGAAAAAGGAAATATCCTAAGATAAAAACTGAAAAGAAGCATTCTGCGAAACTGCTTTGTGCTCTGTTAAATCAGCTCAGAGAGTTACAGCTTTCCCTTCAGTAAGCGTTTCGCTAAGGCTGTCTTTGTGGAATTGGCAAAGTGATTTTTGAAAGCCCATAGAGGGCTATGGTAAAAAAGGAAATATCTTCCACTAAAAACTGGAAAGAAGCTTTCTGAGAAACTCCTTTGTCTACTGTTAATTCATCTCACAGAGTTACAGCTTTCCCCTCAAGAAACCTTTCACTAAGACTGTTCTTGTGGAATTTTCAAAGTGATATTTGGAAGCCCTTAGAGTGCTATGGTGAAAAAGGAAATATCTTCCGTTAAAAACTGGAAAGAAGCTTTCTGAGAAACTGCTTTGTGTTCTGTTAATTCATCTCACAGAGTTACAGCTTTCCCTTCAAGAAGCCTTTCGCTAAAACTCTTCTTGTGGAATTTCCAAAGTGATATTTGGAAGCCCATAGAGGGCTATGGTGAAAAATGAAATATCTTCCGTTAAAAACTGGAAAGAAGCTTTCTGAGAAGCTGCTCAGTGTTCTGTTAACTCATCTCACAGAGTTACTTCTTTCCCATGAAGAAGCCTTTGGCTAAGACTGTTCTTGTGGCATTTGCAAAGTGATATTTCGCAGCCCATGGAGGGCTATGGAGAAAAAGGAAATATCTTCCTTTAAAAACTGGAAAGAATCTTTCTGAGAAACTGATTTGTTTTCTGTTAATTCATCTCACAGTGTTACTGCCTTCCCCTCAAGAAGCCTTTAGCTAAGACTGCTTTTGTGGAATTTGCAAAGCGATATTTGGAAGCCCATAGAGGGTTTTGGTAAAAAAAGGATATATCTTCCGGTAAAAACTGTAAAGAAGCTCTCTGAGAAACTGCTTTGTGTTCTGTTAAGTCATCTTACGGGGTTACTGCATTCCCTTCAAGAAGCCTTTCCTAAGTCTGTTTTTGTGGAATTTACACAGTGATATTGGAAGCCCTTAGAGGACTATGGTGAAAAAGGAAATATCTTCCGTTAAAAACGGGCGAGAAGCTTTCTGAGAAACTCCTTTGTTTTCTGTTAATTCATCTCACAGAGTTACAGCTTTCCCTTCAAGAAATCTTTCGCTAAGTCTGTTTTTGTGGAATTTGCAAAGTGATATTTGGAATCCCATAGAGGGCTAAGGTGAAAAAGGAAATATCCTAAGATAAAAACTGGAAAGAAGCTTTCTGAGAAATTGCTTTGTGTTCTGTTAATTCATCTCACAGAGTTACAGCTTTCACTTCAAGAAGCCTTTCGCTAAGTCTGTTATTGTGGAATTTGCAATGCGATATTTGGAAGCCCATAGAGGGCTATGGTGAAAAAGGAAAATCTTCCCTTAAAAACTGGAAAGAAGCTTTCTGAGAAACTGCTTTGTGTTCGGTTAATCCATCTCACAATTTCTGCTTTTCCCTCAAGAAGCCTTCGCTAAGACACTTATTGTGGAATTTGCAAAGTGATATTTGGAAGCCCATAGAGGGTTAAGGTGAAAAAGGTAATATCTTCCGTTAAAAACTGGTAAGAAGCTGTCTGAGAAACTGCTTTGTGTTCTGTTAATTCATCTCACAGAGTTACAGCTTTCCCCTCAAGAAGCCTTTCGCGAAGACTGTTCTTGTGGAATTTGCAAAGTTATATTTGGAAGTCCGTAGAGGGCTATGGTGAAAAAGTAAATATCTTCCGTTAAAAACTGGAAGGAAGCTTTCTGAGAAACTGCTTTGCTTTCTGTTAATTCATCTCACAGAGTTGCAGCTTTCCATTCAAGAAGCCTTTCGCTAAATCTCTTTTTGTGGAATTTGCACAGTGATATTTGGAAGCCCATAGAGGACTATGGTGAAAAAGGAAATATCTTCCTTTAAAAACTGGAAAGAAGCTTACTGAGAAACTGCTTTGTGTTCTGTTAATTCTTCTCACAGAGTTACAACTTTCGCCTCAAGAAGCCTTTTGCTAAGACTGTTCGTGTGGATCTTGCGAAGTGATATTTGGAAGCCCATAGAGGGCTGGGGTGAAAAAGGAAATATCCTAAGATAAAAACTGAAAAGAAGCATTCTGCGAAACTGCTTTGTGCTCTGTTAAATCAGCTCAGAGAGTTACAGCTTTCCCTTCAGTAAGCGTTTCGCTAAGGCTGTCTTTGTGGAATTGGCAAAGTGATTTTTGAAAGCCCATAGAGGGCTATGGTAAAAAAGGAAATATCTTCCACTAAAAACTGGAAAGAAGCTTTCTGAGAAACTCCTTTGTCTACTGTTAATTCATCTCACAGAGTTACAGCTTTCCCCTCAAGAAACCTTTCACTAAGACTGTTCTTGTGGAATTTTCAAAGTGATATTTGGAAGCCCTTAGAGTGCTATGGTGAAAAAGGAAATATCTTCCGTTAAAAACTGGAAAGAAGCTTTCTGAGAAACTGCTTTGTGTTCTGTTAATTCATCTCACAGAGTTACAGCTTTCCCTTCAAGAAGCCTTTCGCTAAAACTCTTCTTGTGGAATTTCCAAAGTGATATTTGGAAGCCCATAGAGGGCTATGGTGGAAAATGAAATATCTTCCGTTAAAAACTGGAAAGAAGCTTTCTGAGAAGCTGCTCAGTGTTCTGTTAACTCATCTCACAGAGTTACTTCTTTCCCATGAAGAAGCCTCTGGCTAAGACTGTTCTTGTGGCATTTGCAAAGTGATATTTCGCAGCCCATGGAGGGCTATGGAGAAAAAGGAAATATCTTCCTTTAAAAACTGGAAAGAATCTTTCTGAGAAACTGATTTGTTTTCTGTTAATTCATCTCACAGTGTTACTGCCTTCCCCTCAAGAAGCCTTTAGCTAAGACTGCTTTTGTGGAATTTGCAAAGCGATATTTGGAAGCCCATAGAGGGTTTTGGTAAAAAAAGGATATATCTTCCGGTAAAAACTGTAAAGAAGCTCTCTGAGAAACTGCTTTGTGTTCTGTTAAGTCATCTTACGGGGTTACTGCATTCCCTTCAAGAAGCCTTTCCTAAGTCTGTTTTTGTGGAATTTACACAGTGATATTGGAAGCCCTTAGAGGACTATGGTGAAAAAGGAAATATCTTCCGTTAAAAACGGGCGAGAAGCTTTCTGAGAAACTCCTTTGTTTTCTGTTAATTCATCTCACAGAGTTACAGCTTTCCCTTCAAGAAATCTTTCGCTAAGTCTGTTTTTGTGGAATTTGCAAAGTGATATTTGGAATCCCATAGAGGGCTAAGGTGAAAAAGGAAATATCCTAAGATAAAAACTGGAAAGAAGCTTTCTGAGAAATTGCTTTGTGTTCTGTTAATTCATCTCACAGAGTTACAGCTTTCACTTCAAGAAGCCTTTCGCTAAGTCTGTTATTGTGGAATTTGCAATGCGATATTTGGAAGCCCATAGAGGGCTATGGTGAAAAAGGAAAATCTTCCCTTAAAAACTGGAAAGAAGCTTTCTGAGAAACTGCTTTGTGTTCGGTTAATCCATCTCACAATTTCTGCTTTTCCCTCAAGAAGCCTTCGCTAAGACACTTATTGTGGAATTTGCAAAGTGATATTTGGAAGCCCATAGAGGGTTAAGGTGAAAAAGGTAATATCTTCCGTTAAAAACTGGTAAGAAGCTGTCTGAGAAACTGCTTTGTGTTCTGTTAATTCATCTCACAGAGTTACAGCTTTCCCCTCAAGAAGCCTTTCGCGAAGACTGTTCTTGTGGAATTTGCAAAGTTATATTTGGAAGTCCGTAGAGGGCTATGGTGAAAAAGTAAATATCTTCCGTTAAAAACTGGAAGGAAGCTTTCTGAGAAACTGCTTTGCTTTCTGTTAATTCATCTCACAGAGTTGCAGCTTTCCATTCAAGAAGCCTTTCGCTAAATCTCTTTTTGTGGAATTTGCACAGTGATATTTGGAAGCCCATAGAGGACTATGGTGAAAAAGGAAATATCTTCCTTTAAAAACTGGAAAGAAGCTTACTGAGAAACTGCTTTGTGTTCTGTTAATTCTTCTCACAGAGTTACAACTTTCGCCTCAAGAAGCCTTTTGCTAAGACTGTTCGTGTGGATCTTGCGAAGTGATATTTGGAAGCCCATAGAGGGCTGGGGTGAAAAAGGAAATATCCTAAGATAAAAACTGAAAAGAAGCATTCTGCGAAACTGCTTTGTGCTCTGTTAAATCAGCTCAGAGAGTTACAGCTTTCCCTTCAGTAAGCGTTTCGCTAAGGCTGTCTTTGTGGAATTGGCAAAGTGATTTTTGAAAGCCCATAGAGGGCTATGGTAAAAAAGGAAATATCTTCCACTAAAAACTGGAAAGAAGCTTTCTGAGAAACTCCTTTGTCTACTGTTAATTCATCTCACAGAGTTACAGCTTTCCCCTCAAGACTTTCACTAAGACTGTTCTTGTGGAATTTTCAAAGTGATATTTGGAAGCCCTTAGAGTGCTATGGTGAAAAAGGAAATATCTTCCGTTAAAAACTGGAAAGAAGCTTTCTGAGAAACTGCTTTGTGTTCTGTTAATTCATCTCACAGAGTTACAGCTTTCCCTTCAAGAAGCCTTTCGCTAAAACTCTTCTTGTGGAATTTCCAAAGTGATATTTGGAAGCCCATAGAGGGCTATGGTGAAAAATGAAATATCTTCCGTTAAAAACTGGAAAGAAGCTTTCTGAGAAGCTGCTCAGTGTTCTGTTAACTCATCTCACAGAGTTACTTCTTTCCCATGAAGAAGCCTTTGGCTAAGACTGTTCTTGTGGCATTTGCAAAGTGATATTTCGCAGCCCATGGAGGGCTATGGAGAAAAAGGAAATATCTTCCTTTAAAAACTGGAAAGAATCTTTCTGAGAAACTGATTTGTTTTCTGTTAATTCATCTCACAGTGTTACTGCCTTCCCCTCAAGAAGCCTTTAGCTAAGACTGCTTTTGTGGAATTTGCAAAGCGATATTTGGAAGCCCATAGAGGGTTTTGGTAAAAAAAGGATATATCTTCCGGTAAAAACTGTAAAGAAGCTCTCTGAGAAACTGCTTTGTGTTCTGTTAAGTCATCTTACGGGGTTACTGCATTCCCTTCAAGAAGCCTTTCCTAAGTCTGTTTTTGTGGAATTTACACAGTGATATTGGAAGCCCTTAGAGGACTATGGTGAAAAAGGAAATATCTTCCGTTAAAAACGGGCGAGAAGCTTTCTGAGAAACTCCTTTGTTTTCTGTTAATTCATCTCACAGAGTTACAGCTTTCCCTTCAAGAAATCTTTCGCTAAGTCTGTTTTTGTGGAATTTGCAAAGTGATATTTGGAATCCCATAGAGGGCTAAGGTGAAAAAGGAAATATCCTAAGATAAAAACTGGAAAGAAGCTTTCTGAGAAATTGCTTTGTGTTCTGTTAATTCATCTCACAGAGTTACAGCTTTCACTTCAAGAAGCCTTTCGCTAAGTCTGTTATTGTGGAATTTGCAATGCGATATTTGGAAGCCCATAGAGGGCTATGGTGAAAAAGGAAAATCTTCCCTTAAAAACTGGAAAGAAGCTTTCTGAGAAACTGCTTTGTGTTCGGTTAATCCATCTCACAATTTCTGCTTTTCCCTCAAGAAGCCTTCGCTAAGACACTTATTGTGGAATTTGCAAAGTGATATTTGGAAGCCCATAGAGGGTTAAGGTGAAAAAGGTAATATCTTCCGTTAAAAACTGGTAAGAAGCTGTCTGAGAAACTGCTTTGTGTTCTGTTAATTCATCTCACAGAGTTACAGCTTTCCCCTCAAGAAGCCTTTCGCGAAGACTGTTCTTGTGGAATTTGCAAAGTTATATTTGGAAGTCCGTAGAGGGCTATGGTGAAAAAGTAAATATCTTCCGTTAAAAACTGGAAGGAAGCTTTCTGAGAAACTGCTTTGCTTTCTGTTAATTCATCTCACAGAGTTGCAGCTTTCCATTCAAGAAGCCTTTCGCTAAATCTCTTTTTGTGGAATTTGCACAGTGATATTTGGAAGCCCATAGAGGACTATGGTGAAAAAGGAAATATCTTCCTTTAAAAACTGGAAAGAAGCTTACTGAGAAACTGCTTTGTGTTCTGTTAATTCTTCTCACAGAGTTACAACTTTCGCCTCAAGAAGCCTTTTGCTAAGACTGTTCGTGTGGATCTTGCGAAGTGATATTTGGAAGCCCATAGAGGGCTGGGGTGAAAAAGGAAATATCCTAAGATAAAAACTGAAAAGAAGCATTCTGCGAAACTGCTTTGTGCTCTGTTAAATCAGCTCAGAGAGTTACAGCTTTCCCTTCAGTAAGCGTTTCGCTAAGGCTGTCTTTGTGGAATTGGCAAAGTGATTTTTGAAAGCCCATAGAGGGCTATGGTAAAAAAGGAAATATCTTCCACTAAAAACTGGAAAGAAGCTTTCTGAGAAACTCCTTTGTCTACTGTTAATTCATCTCACAGAGTTACAGCTTTCCCCTCAAGAAACCTTTCACTAAGACTGTTCTTGTGGAATTTTCAAAGTGATATTTGGAAGCCCTTAGAGTGCTATGGTGAAAAAGGAAATATCTTCCGTTAAAAACTGGAAAGAAGCTTTCTGAGAAACTGCTTTGTGTTCTGTTAATTCATCTCACAGAGTTACAGCTTTCCCTTCAAGAAGCCTTTCGCTAAAACTCTTCTTGTGGAATTTCCAAAGTGATATTTGGAAGCCCATAGAGGGCTATGGTGGAAAATGAAATATCTTCCGTTAAAAACTGGAAAGAAGCTTTCTGAGAAGCTGCTCAGTGTTCTGTTAACTCATCTCACAGAGTTACTTCTTTCCCATGAAGAAGCCTCTGGCTAAGACTGTTCTTGTGGCATTTGCAAAGTGATATTTCGCAGCCCATGGAGGGCTATGGAGAAAAAGGAAATATCTTCCTTTAAAAACTGGAAAGAATCTTTCTGAGAAACTGATTTGTTTTCTGTTAATTCATCTCACAGTGTTACTGCCTTCCCCTCAAGAAGCCTTTAGCTAAGACTGCTTTTGTGGAATTTGCAAAGCGATATTTGGAAGCCCATAGAGGGTTTTGGTAAAAAAAGGATATATCTTCCGGTAAAAACTGTAAAGAAGCTCTCTGAGAAACTGCTTTGTGTTCTGTTAAGTCATCTTACGGGGTTACTGCATTCCCTTCAAGAAGCCTTTCCTAAGTCTGTTTTTGTGGAATTTACACAGTGATATTGGAAGCCCTTAGAGGACTATGGTGAAAAAGGAAATATCTTCCGTTAAAAACGGGCGAGAAGCTTTCTGAGAAACTCCTTTGTTTTCTGTTAATTCATCTCACAGAGTTACAGCTTTCCCTTCAAGAAATCTTTCGCTAAGTCTGTTTTTGTGGAATTTGCAAAGTGATATTTGGAATCCCATAGAGGGCTAAGGTGAAAAAGGAAATATCCTAAGATAAAAACTGGAAAGAAGCTTTCTGAGAAATTGCTTTGTGTTCTGTTAATTCATCTCACAGAGTTACAGCTTTCACTTCAAGAAGCCTTTCGCTAAGTCTGTTATTGTGGAATTTGCAATGCGATATTTGGAAGCCCATAGAGGGCTATGGTGAAAAAGGAAAATCTTCCCTTAAAAACTGGAAAGAAGCTTTCTGAGAAACTGCTTTGTGTTCGGTTAATCCATCTCACAATTTCTGCTTTTCCCTCAAGAAGCCTTCGCTAAGACACTTATTGTGGAATTTGCAAAGTGATATTTGGAAGCCCATAGAGGGTTAAGGTGAAAAAGGTAATATCTTCCGTTAAAAACTGGTAAGAAGCTGTCTGAGAAACTGCTTTGTGTTCTGTTAATTCATCTCACAGAGTTACAGCTTTCCCCTCAAGAAGCCTTTCGCGAAGACTGTTCTTGTGGAATTTGCAAAGTTATATTTGGAAGTCCGTAGAGGGCTATGGTGAAAAAGTAAATATCTTCCGTTAAAAACTGGAAGGAAGCTTTCTGAGAAACTGCTTTGCTTTCTGTTAATTCATCTCACAGAGTTGCAGCTTTCCATTCAAGAAGCCTTTCGCTAAATCTCTTTTTGTGGAATTTGCACAGTGATATTTGGAAGCCCATAGAGGACTATGGTGAAAAAGGAAATATCTTCCTTTAAAAACTGGAAAGAAGCTTACTGAGAAACTGCTTTGTGTTCTGTTAATTCTTCTCACAGAGTTACAACTTTCGCCTCAAGAAGCCTTTTGCTAAGACTGTTCGTGTGGATCTTGCGAAGTGATATTTGGAAGCCCATAGAGGGCTGGGGTGAAAAAGGAAATATCCTAAGATAAAAACTGAAAAGAAGCATTCTGCGAAACTGCTTTGTGCTCTGTTAAATCAGCTCAGAGAGTTACAGCTTTCCCTTCAGTAAGCGTTTCGCTAAGGCTGTCTTTGTGGAATTGGCAAAGTGATTTTTGAAAGCCCATAGAGGGCTATGGTAAAAAAGGAAATATCTTCCACTAAAAACTGGAAAGAAGCTTTCTGAGAAACTCCTTTGTCTACTGTTAATTCATCTCACAGAGTTACAGCTTTCCCCTCAAGAAACCTTTCACTAAGACTGTTCTTGTGGAATTTTCAAAGTGATATTTGGAAGCCCTTAGAGTGCTATGGTGAAAAAGGAAATATCTTCCGTTAAAAACTGGAAAGAAGCTTTCTGAGAAACTGCTTTGTGTTCTGTTAATTCATCTCACAGAGTTACAGCTTTCCCTTCAAGAAGCCTTTCGCTAAAACTCTTCTTGTGGAATTTCCAAAGTGATATTTGGAAGCCCATAGAGGGCTATGGTGGAAAATGAAATATCTTCCGTTAAAAACTGGAAAGAAGCTTTCTGAGAAGCTGCTCAGTGTTCTGTTAACTCATCTCACAGAGTTACTTCTTTCCCATGAAGAAGCCTCTGGCTAAGACTGTTCTTGTGGCATTTGCAAAGTGATATTTCGCAGCCCATGGAGGGCTATGGAGAAAAAGGAAATATCTTCCTTTAAAAACTGGAAAGAATCTTTCTGAGAAACTGATTTGTTTTCTGTTAATTCATCTCACAGTGTTACTGCCTTCCCCTCAAGAAGCCTTTAGCTAAGACTGCTTTTGTGGAATTTGCAAAGCGATATTTGGAAGCCCATAGAGGGTTTTGGTAAAAAAAGGATATATCTTCCGGTAAAAACTGTAAAGAAGCTCTCTGAGAAACTGCTTTGTGTTCTGTTAAGTCATCTTACGGGGTTACTGCATTCCCTTCAAGAAGCCTTTCCTAAGTCTGTTTTTGTGGAATTTACACAGTGATATTGGAAGCCCTTAGAGGACTATGGTGAAAAAGGAAATATCTTCCGTTAAAAACGGGCGAGAAGCTTTCTGAGAAACTCCTTTGTTTTCTGTTAATTCATCTCACAGAGTTACAGCTTTCCCTTCAAGAAATCTTTCGCTAAGTCTGTTTTTGTGGAATTTGCAAAGTGATATTTGGAATCCCATAGAGGGCTAAGGTGAAAAAGGAAATATCCTAAGATAAAAACTGGAAAGAAGCTTTCTGAGAAATTGCTTTGTGTTCTGTTAATTCATCTCACAGAGTTACAGCTTTCACTTCAAGAAGCCTTTCGCTAAGTCTGTTATTGTGGAATTTGCAATGCGATATTTGGAAGCCCATAGAGGGCTATGGTGAAAAAGGAAAATCTTCCCTTAAAAACTGGAAAGAAGCTTTCTGAGAAACTGCTTTGTGTTCGGTTAATCCATCTCACAATTTCTGCTTTTCCCTCAAGAAGCCTTCGCTAAGACACTTATTGTGGAATTTGCAAAGTGATATTTGGAAGCCCATAGAGGGTTAAGGTGAAAAAGGTAATATCTTCCGTTAAAAACTGGTAAGAAGCTGTCTGAGAAACTGCTTTGTGTTCTGTTAATTCATCTCACAGAGTTACAGCTTTCCCCTCAAGAAGCCTTTCGCGAAGACTGTTCTTGTGGAATTTGCAAAGTTATATTTGGAAGTCCGTAGAGGGCTATGGTGAAAAAGTAAATATCTTCCGTTAAAAACTGGAAGGAAGCTTTCTGAGAAACTGCTTTGCTTTCTGTTAATTCATCTCACAGAGTTGCAGCTTTCCATTCAAGAAGCCTTTCGCTAAATCTCTTTTTGTGGAATTTGCACAGTGATATTTGGAAGCCCATAGAGGACTATGGTGAAAAAGGAAATATCTTCCTTTAAAAACTGGAAAGAAGCTTACTGAGAAACTGCTTTGTGTTCTGTTAATTCTTCTCACAGAGTTACAACTTTCGCCTCAAGAAGCCTTTTGCTAAGACTGTTCGTGTGGATCTTGCGAAGTGATATTTGGAAGCCCATAGAGGGCTGGGGTGAAAAAGGAAATATCCTAAGATAAAAACTGAAAAGAAGCATTCTGCGAAACTGCTTTGTGCTCTGTTAAATCAGCTCAGAGAGTTACAGCTTTCCCTTCAGTAAGCGTTTCGCTAAGGCTGTCTTTGTGGAATTGGCAAAGTGATTTTTGAAAGCCCATAGAGGGCTATGGTAAAAAAGGAAATATCTTCCACTAAAAACTGGAAAGAAGCTTTCTGAGAAACTCCTTTGTCTACTGTTAATTCATCTCACAGAGTTACAGCTTTCCCCTCAAGAAACCTTTCACTAAGACTGTTCTTGTGGAATTTTCAAAGTGATATTTGGAAGCCCTTAGAGTGCTATGGTGAAAAAGGAAATATCTTCCGTTAAAAACTGGAAAGAAGCTTTCTGAGAAACTGCTTTGTGTTCTGTTAATTCATCTCACAGAGTTACAGCTTTCCCTTCAAGAAGCCTTTCGCTAAAACTCTTCTTGTGGAATTTCCAAAGAGATATTTGGAAGCCCATAGAGGGCTATGGTGAAAAATGAAATATCTTCCGTTAAAAACTGGAAAGAAGCTTTCTGAGAAGCTGCTCAGTGTTCTGTTAACTCATCTCACAGAGTTACTTCTTTCCCATGAAGAAGCCTCTGGCTAAGACTGTTCTTGTGGCATTTGCAAAGTGATATTTCGCAGCCCATGGAGGGCTATGGAGAAAAAGGAAATATCTTCCTTTAAAAACTGGAAAGAATCTTTCTGAGAAACTGATTTGTTTTCTGTTAATTCATCTCACAGTGTTACTGCCTTCCCCTCAAGAAGCCTTTAGCTAAGACTGCTTTTGTGGAATTTGCAAAGCGATATTTGGAAGCCCATAGAGGGTTTTGGTAAAAAAAGGATATATCTTCCGGTAAAAACTGTAAAGAAGCTCTCTGAGAAACTGCTTTGTGTTCTGTTAAGTCATCTTACGGGGTTACTGCATTCCCTTCAAGAAGCCTTTCCTAAGTCTGTTTTTGTGGAATTTACACAGTGATATTGGAAGCCCTTAGAGGACTATGGTGAAAAAGGAAATATCTTCCGTTAAAAACGGGCGAGAAGCTTTCTGAGAAACTCCTTTGTTTTCTGTTAATTCATCTCACAGAGTTACAGCTTTCCCTTCAAGAAATCTTTCGCTAAGTCTGTTTTTGTGGAATTTGCAAAGTGATATTTGGAATCCCATAGAGGGCTAAGGTGAAAAAGGAAATATCCTAAGATAAAAACTGGAAAGAAGCTTTCTGAGAAATTGCTTTGTGTTCTGTTAATTCATCTCACAGAGTTACAGCTTTCACTTCAAGAAGCCTTTCGCTAAGTCTGTTATTGTGGAATTTGCAATGCGATATTTGGAAGCCCATAGAGGGCTATGGTGAAAAAGGAAAATCTTCCCTTAAAAACTGGAAAGAAGCTTTCTGAGAAACTGCTTTGTGTTCGGTTAATCCATCTCACAATTTCTGCTTTTCCCTCAAGAAGCCTTCGCTAAGACACTTATTGTGGAATTTGCAAAGTGATATTTGGAAGCCCATAGAGGGTTAAGGTGAAAAAGGTAATATCTTCCGTTAAAAACTGGTAAGAAGCTGTCTGAGAAACTGCTTTGTGTTCTGTTAATTCATCTCACAGAGTTACAGCTTTCCCCTCAAGAAGCCTTTCGCGAAGACTGTTCTTGTGGAATTTGCAAAGTTATATTTGGAAGTCCGTAGAGGGCTATGGTGAAAAAGTAAATATCTTCCGTTAAAAACTGGAAGGAAGCTTTCTGAGAAACTGCTTTGCTTTCTGTTAATTCATCTCACAGAGTTGCAGCTTTCCATTCAAGAAGCCTTTCGCTAAATCTCTTTTTGTGGAATTTGCACAGTGATATTTGGAAGCCCATAGAGGACTATGGTGAAAAAGGAAATATCTTCCTTTAAAAACTGGAAAGAAGCTTACTGAGAAACTGCTTTGTGTTCTGTTAATTCTTCTCACAGAGTTACAACTTTCGCCTCAAGAAGCCTTTTGCTAAGACTGTTCGTGTGGATCTTGCGAAGTGATATTTGGAAGCCCATAGAGGGCTGGGGTGAAAAAGGAAATATCCTAAGATAAAAACTGAAAAGAAGCATTCTGCGAAACTGCTTTGTGCTCTGTTAAATCAGCTCAGAGAGTTACAGCTTTCCCTTCAGTAAGCGTTTCGCTAAGGCTGTCTTTGTGGAATTGGCAAAGTGATTTTTGAAAGCCCATAGAGGGCTATGGTAAAAAAGGAAATATCTTCCACTAAAAACTGGAAAGAAGCTTTCTGAGAAACTCCTTTGTCTACTGTTAATTCATCTCACAGAGTTACAGCTTTCCCCTCAAGAAACCTTTCACTAAGACTGTTCTTGTGGAATTTTCAAAGTGATATTTGGAAGCCCTTAGAGTGCTATGGTGAAAAAGGAAATATCTTCCGTTAAAAACTGGAAAGAAGCTTTCTGAGAAACTGCTTTGTGTTCTGTTAATTCATCTCACAGAGTTACAGCTTTCCCTTCAAGAAGCCTTTCGCTAAAACTCTTCTTGTGGAATTTCCAAAGTGATATTTGGAAGCCCATAGAGGGCTGTGGTGAAAAATGAAATATCTTCCGTTAAAAACTGGAAAGAAGCTTTCTGAGAAGCTGCTCAGTGTTCTGTTAACTCATCTCACAGAGTTACTTCTTTCCCATGAAGAAGCCTCTGGCTAAGACTGTTCTTGTGGCATTTGCAAAGTGATATTTCGCAGCCCATGGAGGGCTATGGAGAAAAAGGAAATATCTTCCTTTAAAAACTGGAAAGAATCTTTCTGAGAAACTGATTTGTTTTCTGTTAATTCATCTCACAGTGTTACTGCCTTCCCCTCAAGAAGCCTTTAGCTAAGACTGCTTTTGTGGAATTTGCAAAGCGATATTTGGAAGCCTATAGAGGGTTTTGGTAAAAAAAGGATATATCTTCCGGTAAAAACTGTAAAGAAGCTCTCTGAGAAACTGCTTTGTGTTCTGTTAAGTCATCTTACGGAGTTACTGCATTCCCTTCAAGAAGCCTTTCCTAAGTCTGTTTTTGTGGAATTTACACAGTGATATTGGAAGCCCTTAGAGGACTATGGTGAAAAAGGAAATATCTTCCGTTAAAAACGGGCGAGAAGCTTTCTGAGAAACTCCTTTGTTTTCTGTTAATTCATCTCACAGAGTTACAGCTTTCCCTTCAAGAAATCTTTTGCTAAGTCTGTTTTTGTGGAATTTGCAAAGTGATATTTGGAATCCCATAGAGGGCTAAGGTGAAAAAGGAAATATCCTAAGATAAAAACTGGAAAGAAGCTTTCTGAGAAATTGCTTTGTGTTCTGTTAATTCATCTCACAGAGTTACAGCTTTCCCCTCAAGAAGCCTTTCGCGAAGACTGTTCTTGTGGAATTTGCAAAGTTATATTTGGAAGTCCGTAGAGGGCTATGGTGAAAAAGTAAATATCTTCCGTTAAAAACTGGAAGGAAGCTTTCTGAGAAACTGCTTTGCTTTCTGTTAAGTCATCTCACAGAGTTGCAGCTTTCCATTCAAGAAGCCTTTCGCTAAATCTCTTTTTGTGGAATTTGCACAGTGATATTTGGAAGCCCATAGAGGACTATGGTGAAAAAGGAAATATCTTCCTTTAAAAACTGGAAAGAAGCTTTCTGAGAAACTGCTTTGTGTTCTGTTAATTCATCTCACAGGGTTACTGCTTTCTCCTCAAGAAGCCTTTCGCTAAAACTCTTCTTGTGGAATTTGTAAAGTGATATGTGGAAGTCCATAGAGGGTTAATGTGAAAAAGGAAATATCTTCTGTTAAAAACTGGAAAGAAGCTTTCTGAGGAGGCGGAGCAAGATGGCCGAATAGGAACAGCTCCAGTCTCCAACTCCCAGCGCGAGCGACACAGAAGACCGGCGATTTCTGCATTTTCAACTGAGGTACTGGGTTCATCTCACTGGGGAATGCCAGACGATCGGTGCTGGTCAGCTGCTGCAGCCCGACCAGCGAGAGCTGAAGCAGGGCGAGGCATTGCCTCACCTGGAAAGCGCAAGGGGGAAGGGAATCCCTTTTCCTAGCCAGGGGAACTGAGACACACAACACCTGGAAAATCGGGTAACTCCCACCCCAATACTGCGCTTTAAGCAGACAGGCACACCAGGAGATCATATCCCACACCTGCCCGGGAGTGTCCCACACCCACGGAGCCTCCCTCATTACTAGCACAGCAGTCTGTGATCTACCGGCAAGGCAGCAGCGAGGCTGGGGGAGGGGCGCCCGCCATTGCTGAGGCTTAAGTAGGTAAACAAAGCTGCTGGGAAGCTCGAACTGGGTGGAGCTCACAGCAGCTCAAGGAAACCTGCCTGTCTCCGTAGACTCCACCTCTGGGGACAGGGCACAGTAAATAATAACAAACGCAGCAGCTCTGCAGACGCAAACGACTCTGTCTGACAGCTTTGAAGAGAGCAGTGGATCTCCCAACACGGAGGTTGAGATCTGAGAAGGGACAGACTCCCTGCTCAAGTGGGTCCCTGACCCCTGAGTAGCCTAACTGGGAGACATCCCCCACTAGGGGCAGTCTGACACCCCACACCTCACAGGGTGGAGGACACCCCTGAGAGGAAGATTCCAAAGCAAGAATCAGACAGGTACACTCGCTGTTCAGAAATATTCTATCTTCTGCAGCCTCTGCTGCTGATACCCAGGCAAACAGGGTCTGGAGTGGACCTCAAGCAATCTCCTACAGCTACAACCTACAGCTGAGGATCCTGACTGTTAGAAGGAAAGCTATCAAACAGGAAGGACACCTACACCAAAACCTCATCAGTACATCACCATCATCAAAGACCAGAGGCAGAAAAAACCACAAAGATGGGGAAAAAGCAGGGCAGAAAAGCTGGAAATTCAAAAAATAAGAGCGCATCTCCCCCGGCAAAGGAGCGCAGCTCATCGCCAGCAACGGATCAAAGCTGGACGGAGAATGACTTTGACGAGATGAGAGAAGAAGGCTTCAGTCCATCAAATTTCTCAGAGCTAAAGGAGGAATTACGTACCCAGTGCAAAGAAACTAAAAATCTTGAAAAAAAAGTGGAAGAATTGATGGCTAGAGTAATTAATGCAGAGAAGCTCACAAACGAAATGAAAGAGACGAAAACCATGGCACGAGAAATACGTGACAAATGCACAAGCTTCAGTAACCGTCTCGATCAACTGGAAGAAAGAATGTCAGCAATGGAGGATCAAATGAATGAAATGAAGCGAGAAGAGAAACCAAAAGAAAAAAGAAGAAAAAGAAATGAACAAAGCCTGCAAGAAGTATGGGATTATGTAAAAAGACCAAATCTACGTCTGATTGGGGTGCCTGAAAGTGAGGGGGAAAATGGAACCAAGTTGGAAAACACTCTTCAGGATATCATCCAGGAGAACTTCCCCAACCTAGTAGGGCAGGCCAACATTCAAATCCAGGAAATACAGAGAACGCCACAAAGATACTCCTCGAGAAGAGCAACTCCAAGACACATAATTGCCAGATTCACCAAAGTTGAAATGAAGGAAAAAATCTTAAGGGCAGCCAGAGAGAAAGGTCGGGTTACCCACAAAGGGAAGCCCATCAGACTAACAGCAGATCTCTCGGCAGAAACTCTTCAAGCCAGAAGAGAGTGGGGGCCAATATTCAACATTCTTAAAGAAAAGAATTTTAAACCCAGAATTTTATATCCAGCCAAACTAAGTTTCATAAGTGAAGGAGAAATAAAATCCTTTACAGATAAGCAAATGCTTAGAGATTTTGTCACCACTAGGCCTGCCTTACAAGAGACCCTGAAGGAAGCACTAAACATGGAAAGGAACAACCGGTACCAGCCATTGCAAAAACATGCCAAAATGTAAAGACCATCAAGGCTAGGAAGAAACTGCATCAACTAACGAGCAAAATAACCAGTTAATATCATAATGGCAGGATCAGGTTCACACATAACAATCTTAACCTTAAATGTAAATGGACTAAATGCTCCAATTAAAAGACACAGACTGGCAAACTGGATAAAGAGTCAAGACCCATCAGTCTGCTGTATTCAGGAGACCCATCTCACACGCAGAGACATACATAGGCTCAAAATAAAGGGATGGAGGAAGATTTACCAAGCAAATGGAGAACACAAAAAAGCGGGGGTTGCAATACTAGTCTCTGATAAAACAGACTTTAAACCATCAAAGATCAAAAGAGACAAAGAAGGCCATTACATAATGGTAAAGGGATCAATTCAACAGGAAGAGCTAACTATCCTAAATATATATGCACCCAATACAGGAGCACCCAGATTCATAAAGAAAGTCCTTAGAGATTTACAAAGAGACTTAGACTCCCATACAATAATAATGGGAGACTTCAACACTCCACTGTCAACATTAGACAGATCAACGAGACAGAAAATTAACAAGGATATCCAGGAATTGAACTCATCTCTGCAGCAAGCAGACCTAATAGACATCTATAGAACTCTCCACCCCAAATCAACAGAATATACATTCTTCTCAGCACCACATCGTACTTACTCCAAAATTGACCACGTAATTGGAAGTAAAGCACTCCTCAGCAAATGTACAAGAACAGAAATTATAACAAACTGTCTCTCAGACCACAGTGCAATCAAATTAGAACTCAGGCCTAAGAAACTCAATCAAAACCGCTCAACTACATGGAAACTGAACAACCTGCTCCTGAATGACTACTGGGTACATAACGAAATGAAGACAGAAATAAAGATGTTCTTTGAAACCAATGAGAACAAAGATACAACATACCAGAATCTCTGGGACACATTTAAAGCAGTGTGTAGAGGGAAATTTATAGCACTAAATGCCCACAAGAGAAAGCAGGAAAGATCTAAAATTGACACTCTAACATCGCAATTAAAAGAACTAGAGAAGCAAGAGCAAACACATTCGAAAGCTAGCAGAAGGCAAGGAATAACTAAGATCAGAGCAGAACTGAAGGAGATAGAGACACAAAAAACCCTCCAAAAAATCAATGAATCCAGGAGTTGGTTTTTTGAAAAGATCAACAAAATTGACAGACCACTAGCAAGACTAATAAAGAAGAAAAGAGAGAAGAATCAAATCGACGCAATTAAAAATGATAAAGGGGATATCACCACCGACCCCACAGAAATACAAACTACCATCAGAGAATACTATAAACACCTCTACGCAAATAAACTGGAAAATCTAGAAGAAATGGATAATTTCCTGGACACTTACACTCTTCCAAGACTAAACCAGGAAGAAGTTGAATCCCTGAATAGACCAATAGTAGGCTCTGAAATTGAGGCAATAATTAATAGCCTACCAACCAAAAAAAGTCCAGGACCAGATGGATTCACAGCTGAATTCTACCAGAGGTACAAGGAGGAGCTGGTACCATTCCTTCTGAAACTATTCCAATCAATAGAAAAAGAGGGAATCCTCCCTAACTGATTTTATGAAGCCAACATCATCCTGATACCAAAGCCTGGCAGAGACACAACAAAAAAAGAGAATTTTAGACCAATATCCCTGATGAACATCGATGCAAAAATCCTCAATAAAATACTGGCAAACCGGATTCAGCAGCACATCAAAAAGCTTATCCACCATGATCAAGTGGGCTTCATCCCTGGGATGCAAGGCTGGTTCAACATTCGCAAATCAATAAAAATAATCCAGCATATAAACAGAACCAAAGACAAGAACCACATCATTATCTCAATAGATGCAGAAAAGGCTTTTGACAAAATTCAACAGCCCTTCATGCTAAAAACGCTCAATAAATTCGGTATTGATGGAACGTACCTCAAAATAATAAGAGCTACTTATGACAAACCCACAGCCAATATCATACTGAATGGGCAAAAACTGGAAAAATTCCCTTTGAAAACTGGCACAAGACAGGGATGCCCTCTCTCACCACTCCTATTCAACATAGTGTTGGAAGTTCTGGCTAGCGCAATCAGGCAAGAGAAAGAAATCAAGGGGATTCAGTTAGGAAAAGAAGAAGTCAAATTGTCCCTGTTTGCAGACGACATGATTGTATATTTAGAAAACCCCATTGTCTCAGCCCAAAATCTCCTTAAGCTGATCAGCAACTTCAGCAAAGTCTCAGGATACAAAATTAATGTGCAAAAATCGCAAGCATTCTTATACACCAGTGACAGTCAAACAGAGAGCCAAATCAGGAATGAACTTCCATTCACAATTGCTTCAAAGAGAATAAAATACCTAGGAATCCAACTTACAAGGGATGTAAAGGACCTCTTCAAGCAGAACTACAAACCACTGCTCAGTGAAATCAAAGAGGACACAAACAAATGGAAGAACATACCATGCTCATGGATAGGAAGAATCAATATCGTGAAAATGGCCATACTGCCCAAGGTAATTTATACATTCAATGCCATCCCCATCAAGTTACCAATGAGCTTCTTCACAGAATTGGAAAAAACTGCTTTAAAGTTCATATGGAACCAAAAAAGAGCCCGCATCTCCAAGACAATCCTAAGTCAAAAGAACAAAGCTGGAGGCATCACGCTACCTGACTTCAAACTATACTACAAGGCTGCAGTAACCAAAACAGCATGGTACTGGTACCAAAACAGAGATATAGACCAATGGAACAGAACAGAGTCCTCAGAAATACTACCACACATCTACAGCCATCTGATCTTTGACAAACCTGAGAGAAACAAGAAATGGGGAAAGGATTCCCTATTTAATAAATGGTGTTGGGAAAACTGGCTAGCCATAAATAGAAAGCTGAAACTGGATCCTTTCCTTACTCCTTATACGAAAATTAATTCAAGATGGATTAGAGACTTAAATGTTAGACCTAATACCATAAAAATCCTAGAGGAAAACCTAGGTAGTACCATTCAGGACATAGGCATGGGCAAAGACTTCATGTCTAAAACACCAAAAGCAACGGCAGCAAAAGCCAAAATTGACAAATGGGATCTCATCAAACTAAAGAGCTTCTGCACAGCAAAAGAAACTACCATCAGAGTGAGCAGGCAACCTACAGAATGGGAGAAAATTTTTGCAATCTACTCATCTGACAAAGGCTAATATCCAGAACCTACAAAGAACTCAAACAAATTTACAAGAAAAAAACAAACAACCCCATCAAAAAGTGGGCAAAGGATATGAACAGACAGTTTTCAAAAGAAGACATTCATACAGCCAACAGACACGTGAAAAAATGCTCATCATCACTGGCCATCAGAGAAATGCAAATCAAAACCACAATGAGATACCATCTCACACCAGTTAGAATGGCGATCATTCAAAAGTCAGGAAACAACAGGTGCTGGAGAGGATGTGGAGAAATAGGAACACGTTTACACTGTTGGTGGGATTGTAAACTAGTTCAATCATTATGGAAAACAGTATGGCGATTCCTCAAGGATCTAGAACTAGACGTACCATATGACCCAGCCATCCCATTACTGGGTATGTACCCAAAGGATTATAAATCATGCTGCTATAAAGACACATGCACACGTATGTTTATTGCGGCACTATTCACAATAGCAAAGACTTGGAATCAACCCAAATGTCCATCAGTGACAGACTGGATTAAGAAAATGTGGCACATATACACCATGGAATACTATGCAGCCATAAAAAAGGATGAGTTTGTGTCCTTTGTAGGGACATGGATGCAGCTGGAACCCATCATTCTTAGCAAACTATCACAAGAACAGAAAACCAAACACCGCATGTTCTCACTCATAGGTGGGAACTGAACAATGAGATCACTTGGACTCAGGAAGGGGAACATCACACACCGGGGCCTATCATGGGGGGGGAGGGGGGAGGGATTGCATTGGTAGTTATACCTGATGTAAATGACGAGTTGATGGGTGCTGACGAGTTGATGGGTGCAGCACAGCAACAGGGCACAAGTATACATATGTAACAACCTGCACGTTATGCACATGTACCCTAGAACTTAAAATATATTAAAAAAAAAAAAAAGGAAGCAACCAACCACATCCCTCCTTCCCACTAGAGGCTTCCAGGCTGAAACAGGTTGATACAGGGATAGGAAGAGAAGATGCGCAACTAAGTCACATTTTGAGATCTGTTTAATAATAATTCTAATTTCATGTTCTCACTTATTTGTGAGATCTAAAAATCAAAACAATTGAACTCATGGAGATAGAGAGTAGAAGCATGGTTACCAGAGGCTGGGAAGGTTAGTGGGGGTTTGAGGCAAAGCTGGAGATGGTTAATGGGTACAAAAAAACAGAAAGAATAAATAAGATCTAGTATTTGATAGCACAACAAGGCGACTATAGTCAGGAATAATTTAACTGTGCATTTTAAAATAACTGAAAGAGTCTAATTGGATTGCTTGTAACACAAAGGATAAATGCTTGAGAGAATGGATACCCCATTTTACATGATGTGATTATTATTCATTGCATGCCTGAATCAGAACATCTCATGCACCCCATAAATACATACATCTACTATATACCCACAAAATTGAAATAAATAATTTTAAAAAATAAAAAATAAAAAATAAAAAATAATCTTCCACTTATTTTTTAGGAAAAGCACAAAACTAAATTGTTACAAAAGTATTGACCAAACAATCCTTTGAACGGTTTGAGTCAGCAGTTGTGGCGGGAATGCGGTTGGGGGAAATGGGGAGAAGTGAGTGAAGATAAAAGGAATTGGACAAGTGTTGATGTTGGTGAAATGAATGATGAGTACCTAGAGGTAATCCACTATTGTATGCATTTGGAATTTATCATAAAAATATTTTTGAAAGAACTTATTCACTACTGAAAATTCAAACAAGGGGAATAAATTAAAGACCACTTATCATCCTATAATTTCAAACATTAAAAAGATTTATTATTTTATGAGAAAATTATAGCATTATTATATAAATTTGGTATATTAATTTTTAAATAGCATTATACCTGAGCATTTTGCTAAGTTATTGTAATGTATCAAATATATATTTTACTTATTTTTATAAAGTGAGACATAAAGTAAGCCTAAAAGAGATATACTAGAATAATAAGTACTAGAAATATAAAATAATTCTATATAAAATGATTAAATATAAATATGAAAAGAATTATAATTTATTTGCACCAGGAAAAATCATACTTGATTTAAAAAACCTTGTAAAGTAAAATAGAATTCAAAAAGCTTTAATTGTGTTTGTATTTGACACTGTTATACTTAGTTTTTTAGCATGATATAATTATGAAAAATATTTAAAGCAATGTTATTACCTGTGGAAGACATCCGAGTTCTGGAGACATTGGCGGTGAATCTGTATAGGTTTGCAGCACCCTCCATTCTTGCTTCCTCAGAAGGAATTCCACTAAGGGGCATAAGGCAGAAAGTGAGACAGAGGTAATTCTCAGAGCAGGAGTGAAGAGGATGTGGAGAAATAGGAACACTTTTACACTGTTGGTGGGAGTGTAAACTAGTTCAATCATTATGGGAAACAGTATGGCGATTCCTCAAGGATCTAGAACTAGATGTACCATATGACCCAGCCATCCCATTACTGGGTATATACCCAAAGGATTATAAATTATGCCGCTATAAAGACACATGCACACGTATGTTTATTGCAGCACTAGTCACAATAGCAAAGACTTGGAATCAACCCAAATGTCCATCAGTGACAGATTGGATTAAGAAAATGTGGCACATATACACCATGGAATACTATGCAGCCATAAAAAAGGAAGAGTTTGTGTCCTTTGTAGGGACATGGATGCAGCTGGAAACCATCATTCTCAGCAAACTATCACAAGAACAGAAAACCAAACACCGCCTGTTCTCACTCATAGGCGGGAACTGAACAATGAGATCACCTGGACTCGGGAAGGGGAACATCACACACCGGGGCCTATCATGGGGAGGGGGGAGGGGGCAGGGATTGCATTGGGAGTTATACCTTATGTAAATGACGAGTTGATGGGTGCAGCACACAAACATGGCACAAGTATACATATGTAGCAAACCTGCACGTTGTGCACATGTACCCTACAACTTGAAGTTTAATAATAATAAATAAATTTAAAAAAAAAAACTGGAAAGAAGCTTTCTCAGAAACTGCTTTGTGTTCTGTTAATTCATCTCACAGAGTCACAGCTGTAACCTCAAGAAGCCTTTCGCTAAGACTGTTCTTGTCATATTTGCAAAGTGATATTTGGAAGCCCATACAGGTCTAAGGTGAAAAAGGAAATATCTTCCCTTAAAAAGTGGAAAGAAGCTTTCTGAAAAACAGTTTTGTGTCTCTTAATTCATCTTACAGATTAAAGCTTTCTCCTCAAAAAGCCTTTCGCTAAGACTGTTTTTGTGGAACTTGAAATGTGATATTTGGAAACCCATAGAGGGCTATGGTGAAAAAGGAAATATCTTCCGTTAAAAACTTGAAAGAAGATTTCTGAGAAACTGCTTTTTTTTTTTTTGTTAATTGATCTCAGAGAGTTACAGCTTTCCCCTCAAGAAGTCTTTCCCGGCCGGGCGCGGTGGCTCAAGCCTGTAATCCCAGCACTTTGGGAGGCCGAGGCGGGTGGATCACAAGGTCAGGAGATCGAGACCATCCTGGCTAACATGGTGAAACCCCGTCTCTACTAAAAATACAAAAAACTAGCCGGGCGTGGTGGCGGGCACCTGTAGTCCCAGCTACTCGGAGGCTGAGGCAGGAGAATGGCGTGAACCCGGGAGGCAGAGCTTGCAGTGAGCCGAGATCGCGCCACTGCACTCCAGCCTGGGCGACACAGCGAGACTCCGTCTAAAAAAAAAAAAAAAAAAAAAAAAAAAGAGGTCTTTCCCTAATACTGTTCTTGTGGAATTTGCAAAGTGATATTTGGAAGCCTATAGGGGGTCTGGCGAAAAAGAAAATATCCTAAGATAAAAACCGAAAGGAAGCTTTCTGAGAAACTGCGCTGTGTTCTCGTAATTCATCTCACAGAGTTATAGCTTTCCCCTCAAGAAGCCATTCACTAAGACTGTTCTTGTGGAATTTGCAAAGTGATATTTGGAAGCCCAGAGAGGGATATGGTTAAAAGAAAATATCTTCCGTTAAAAACTGGAAAGAAACTTTCTGATTAACTGCTTTGTGGTCTGTTAGTTCATCTAACAAACCTACAGACTTCCCCTCAAGAAGCCTTTCGCTAAGACTGTTCTTGTGGAAGTTGCAATGTGATACTTGGAATCCCAAAGAGGATTATGGTGAAAAAGGAAATATCTTCCGATAAAAACTGGAAAGCAGTTTTCTGAGTAACTGCTTTGTGGTCTGTTAATTCATCTCTCAGAGCTACAGCTTTCCCCTCAAGAAGCCTTTCGCTAAGAATGTTCCTGATGAATTTGCAAAGTGACATTTGTAAGCCCATACAGGTCTATGCTGACAAAGGAAATATCCTAAGATAAAAACGGAAAAGAAGCTTTCTGAGAAACTGCTTTGTGTTCTGTTAATTCATCTCACAGAGTTACATCTTTCCCCTCAAGAAGCCTTTCGCTAAGACTGTTCTTGTGGAATATGCAAAGTGTTATTTGGAAGGCCATAGGGGGCTATGGTGAAAATGGAAATATCCTAAGATAAAAACCGAAAAGAAGATTTCTGAGAAACTGCATTGTGTTCTGTTAATTCCTCTCAGAGAGTTACAGCTTTCTCCTCAAGAAGCCTTTCGCTAAGACTGTTCTTGTGAAATTAGCAAAGTGATTTTTGGAAGCCCATAGAGGGCTATGGTGAAAAAGGAAATATCCTAGGATAAAAACTGAAAATAAGCTTTCTGAGAAACTGCTTTGTGTTCTGTTAATTCAACTCACAGAGTTACAGTTTCCCCTCAAGAAGCCTTTCTCAAGAAGCCTTTCGCTAAGACTGTTCTTGTGGAATTTGGAAAGTGATATTTGGAAGCCCATAGAGAGCTAGGTTGAAAAAGCAAATATGCTAAGATAAAAACTGAAAAGAAGGTATCTGAGAAACTGCTTTGTGTCCTGTTAATGATCTCACAGAGTTACAGCTTTCCCTTCAAGAAGCCTTTCGAAAAGTCTGTTCTTGTGGAATTTGCAAAGGGATATTCGGAAGCCCATAGAGGGCTATGGTGAAAAAGGAAATATCTCCGGTAAAAAATTGGAAAGAAGCTTTCTGAGAAACTGCTTTGTGTTCTGTTAATTCCTCTCAGAGAGTTACAGCTTTCCCCTGAAGAAGCCTTTGGCTAAGACTGTGCTTGTGGATTTTGCAAAGTGATATTTGGAAGCCCATAGAGGGCTATGGTGAAAAAGGAAATATCCGAAGATAAAAACTGAAAAGAAGCTTTCTGAGAAACTGCATTGTATTCTCGTAATTCGTCTCACAGAGTTTTAGCTTTCGACACAAGAAGCCGTTCACTAACACTGTTTCTGTGGAATTTGCAAGGTGATATTTGGAAGCCGTTAGAAGTCTATGCAGAAAAAGGAAATATCTTCCGTTAAAAACTGGATAGAAGCTTTCTGAGAAACTGCTTTGTGTTCTGTTAATTCATCTCACTGCGTTACAGCTTTTCCCTCAAGAACCCATTCGCTAAGACTGTTCTTGTGGAATTTGCAAAGTGATATTTGAAAGCCCATAGAGGGCTATGGTGAAAAAGGAAATATGCTAAGATAAAAACTGAAAAGAACCTCTCTGAGAAACTGCCTTGCGTTCTGTTAATTGATCTCACGGAGTTACAACTTTCCCCTCAAGAAGCCTTCTGCTAAAGCTGACCTTGTGGAATTTGCAATTTGATATTTGGAAGCCTATAGAGGGCTATGGTGAGAAAGGAAATACCTTCAGTTAGAAACTGGAAAAAAGCTTTCTGATAAACTGCTTTGTGTTCTGCTAATTCATTTCACAGAGTCACAGCTTTCCCCTCAAAAAGCCTTTCGCTAAGACTTTTTTTTGTGAAATTTGCAAAGTGATATTTCGAAGCCCTTAGAAGGCTATGGGAAAAAGGAAATATCCTAAGAAAAAAACTGAAAAGAAGATTTCTGAGAAACTGCTTGTGTTCTGTTAATTCATCTCAAAGATTTACAGCTTTCCTCTCAAGAATGCTTTCGCTAAGACTGTTGTTTTGGAATTCGCAAAGTGATATTTGGAAGCCCTTAGAGGGCTATGGTGAAAACTGAAACATCTTCAGTAAAAAACTGGAAAGAATCTTTCTGAGAAACTGCTTTGTGTTCTGTTAATTCATCTCACAGAGTTACAGCTTTCCCCTGAAGAAGCCTTTCGCTAACTCTGTTCTTGTGGAATTTGCAAAGTGATATTTGGAACCCCATATAGGGCTATGGTGAAAAAGAAATTGTCCTAAAATAAAAACTGAAAAGAAGCTTTCTGAGAAACTGCTTTGTTCGTTAATTCATCTCACACAGTTACAGCTTTCCCGTCAAGAAGCCGTTCACTGAGACTGTTCTTGTGGGATTTGCAAAGTGATATTGGAAGCCGATAGAGGTTTATGGCGAAAAGGGAAATATCCTAAGATAAAAACCGACAAGAAGCATTCTGAGAAACTGCTTTGTGTCCTGTTAAATCATCTTACAGAGTTACAGTTTTCCCCTCATGAAGCCTTTCGCTAAGACTGTTCTTGTGGGATTGGCAAAGTGATATTTGGAAGTCCACAGAGGGCTATTGTGAAAAAGGAAATCTCCTTCGTTAAAAACCGGAAAGAAGCTTTCAGAGAAACTGCTTTGTGTTCTGTTAATTCATCTCACAGAGTTACCGCTTTCCCCTCAAGAAGCCTTTCGCTAAGACTGTTCTGGTGGAATATTCAAAGTGATATTTGGAAGCCCATAGGGGGCTATGGTGAAAAACGAAATATGTTCGGTTACAAACTGGAAAGAAGCTTTCTGAGAAACTGCTTTGTGTTCTGTTAAATCATCTTACAGAGTTAGTTTCCCCTCATGAAGCCTTTCGTTAAGACATTTCTTGTGGGATTTCCAAAGTGATATTTGGAAGTCCATAGAGGACTATGGTGAAAAAGGAAATAACTTCCGTTAAAATCTGGAAAGAAACGTTTTGAGAGACTGGTTTGTTTTCCGTTAATTGATCACACAGTGTTACAGCTTTCCCCTCAAGAAGTCTTTCACAAAGACTCTTCTGGTAAAATTAACAGAGTGATATTTTGAAGCAAGTAGAGGGCTATGGTGAAAAAGGAACTGTCTTCCATTAAAAACTGGAAAGAAGCTTTCTGAGAAACTGCTTAGTGTTCTGTTAATTCATCTCACAGAGTTATAGCTTTCACACCAAGAAGCCTTTCGGTAAGACTGTTCTTGTGGAATTTGCAAAGTGATATTTGGAAACCCGAAGAGGGTTATGGTGAAAATGGAAATATCCTAAGATAGAAACTGAAAAGAAGCTTTCTGAGAAACTGCCTTGTGTTCTGTTAATTGATCTCACGGAGTTACAGCTTTCCCCTCAAGAA
Source organism: Chlorocebus sabaeus (assembly GCF_047675955.1). NCBI lineage: Eukaryota > Metazoa > Chordata > Mammalia > Primates > Cercopithecidae > Chlorocebus > Chlorocebus sabaeus. The sequence goes on along the minus strand of NW_027327864.1, from coordinate 22,653 downwards.
GCCTTTCGCTAAGGCTGTTCTTGTGGAATTTGCAAAGTGATATTTGGAAGCATATAGAGGGCAATGGTAAAGAAGGAAATATCTTCAGTTAAAAACTGGAAAGAAGCTTTATGAGAAACTCCTTTGCGTTCTGTTAATTCATCTCTCGGAGTTACAGCTTTCCCCTGGAGAAGCCTTTCACTAATACTGCTCTTGTGAAATTTGCAAAGTGATATTTAGAAGCCCTTAGAGGGCTATGAAAAAAGGAAATATCCTAAGATACAAACTGAAAAGAAGCTTTCTGAGAAACTACTTTGTGTTCTGTTAATTCATCTCACAGAGTCACAGCTGTACCCTCAAGAAGCCTTTCACTAAGACTGTTGTTTTGGAATTTACAAAGTGATATTTGAAAGCCCTTAGAGGGCTACGGTGAAAACTGAAATATCTTCTGTAAAAAACTGGAAAGAATCTTTCTGAGAAGCTGCTTTGTGTTCTGTTAATACATCTCACAGAGTTACAGCTTTCACCTGAAGAAGCCTTTCGCTAAGTCTGTTCTTGTGGAATTTGAAAAGTGATATTTGGAAGCCCATATAAGGCTATGGGGAAAAGGATATGTCCTAAGATAAAAACTGAAAAGAAGCTTTCTGAGAAACTGATTTGTGTTCTGTTAATTCATCTCACACAATTACAGCTTTCCCGTCAAGAAGCCATTCACTGAGACTGTTCTTGTGGAATTTGCAAAGTGATATTGCAAGCCGATAGAGGGTTGTGGCTAAAAGGGAAATATCCTAAGATAAAAATCGAAAAGAAGCTTTCTGAGAAACTGCATTGTGTTCTCTTAATTCATCTCACAGAGTTATAGCTTTCCCCTCAAGAAGTCATTCATTAAGTCTGTTCCTGTGGAATTTGCAAGTTGATATTTCGAAGCCCTTATAGGTCTATTTTGAAAAAGGAAATATCTTAAGTTAAAAACTGGAAAGAATATTTCTGAGAAACTGCTTGATTCTCTGATAATTCATCTCAGAGAGTTTCAGCTTTCCCTTCAAGAAGCCTTTCACTAAGACTGTTCCTGTAGAATTTTCAAAGTGATATATGTAAGCCCAGAGAGGGCTATGGTGAAAAAGGAAATATCCCAGGATAAAAACTGAAAAGAAGCTTTCTGAGAAACCGCTTTGTGTTCTGTTAATTCAACTCACAGAGTTAATGCTTTCTCCTCAAGAAGCGTTTCGCTAAGACTGTTCTTGTGGAATTTGCAAAGTGTTATTTAGAAGCCCATAGAGGGCTATGGCGAAAATGGAAATATCCTACGATAAAAACCGAAAAGAAGCTTTCTGAGTAACTGCTTTATGATCTGTTAATTCATCTCCAGAGTTACAGTGTTCCCCTCAAGAAACCTTTCATGAAGACTGTTCTTGTGAAATTTGCAAAGTGATATTTGGAAGCCAGAGAGGGCTATGGAGAAAAACGAAACATCTTCAGATAAAAAGAGGAAAGAAGCTTTCTGAGAAACTGCTTTGTGTTCTGTTAATTCATCTGAGAGAGTTACAGCGTTCTCCTCAAGAAGCCTTTCACTAACGTTGTTCTTGTGGAATTTGGTAAGTGATATTTCGAAGCCCGTAGAGGACTATGGTCAAAAAGGAAATATCTTCAGTTAACTACTTGAAAGAAGCTTTCTGAGAAACTGCTTTGTGTTCTATTAATTCATCTCACAGAGTTACAACTTTCTCCTCAAGAAGCCTTTCGCTAAGACTGTTCTTGTGGAATTAGCAAAGTGATATTTGGAAGCCCATAGAGGGCTATGGTGAAAAAGGAATTATCCTAATATAAAACCTGAAAAGAAGCTTTCTGAGAAACTGCTTTGTGTTCTGTTAATTCAATTCAGAGAGTTACAGCTTTCCCCTCAAGAAGCCTTTCTCAAGAAGCCTTCGCTAAGACTGTTCTTGTGAAATTTGCAAGGTAATATTTGGAAGCCCATAATGGGCTATGGTGAAAAGGGAAATTTCTTCCGTTAAAAACTGGAAAGAAGTTTTCTGAGAAACTGCTTTGTGTTCTATTAATTCATCTCACAGAATTACAGCTCTCCCCTCAAGAAGCCTTTCCCTGAGACAGTTCTTGTGGAATTTGCAAAGTGATATTTGGAAGCCCATAGAGGGCTATGGTAAAAAAGGAAATATCTTCAGTAGAAAACTGGAAAGAAGATTTCTGAGAAACTGATTTCGGTTCTGTTAATACATCTCACAGAGTTGCAACTTTCCCCTCAAGAAGCCTTTCGCTAACACTGTTCTTGTGGAATTTGCAAAGTGATATTTGGAAGCCCACGAAGGGATATGGTGAAAAAGCAATATCCTAAGATAAAAACTGAAAAGAAGCTTTCTGAGAAACTGCTTTGTATTCTGTTAATTCACCTCAGAGGGTTACAGCATTCCCCTCAAGAAGCCTTTGGCGAAGACTGTTCTTGTGGAACATGCAAAATGATATTTGGAAGCCCATAGAGGGTTATGGTCAAAAAGAAAATATCTTCAGTTAAAAAGTGGAAAGAAGCTTTCTGAGAAACTGTTTTGTGTTCTGATAATTCATCTCACAGAGTTATAGCTTTCCTATCAAGAACCTTTTTGCTACGACTGTTCTTGTGAAATTTGCAAAGTAATATTTGGAAGTCCATAGAGGGCTACGGTGAAAAAGAAAATATCTTCAGTTAAAAACTGGAAAGAAGGTTTTTGAGAAACTGCTTTGTGTTCTGTTAATTCATCTCACAGAGTTACACCTTTCCCCTCAGGAAGCCTTTCGCTAAGACTGTTCTTGTGTAATTGGCAAAGTGATATTTGGAAGCCCATAGAGGGCTATGCTGAAAAAGGAAATCTCTTTCGCTAAAAAGTGGAAAGAAGCTTTCTGAGGAACGGATTTGTGTTCTCTTTTTTCATCTCACAGAGTTACAGCATTCCCCTCAGGAAGCCTTTTGCTAAGACTGTTCTTGTGGGATTTGCAAAGTGATATTTGGAAGCCCATAAAGGGCTATGCTGAAAAAGTAAATCTCTTCCGTTAAAAACTGGAAAGAAGCTTTCTGTGAAACGGCTTTGTGTTCTTTTAATTCATCTCACAGAGTTACAGCCTTCCCCTCAAGAAGCATTTCGCTAAGACTGTTCTTGTGGAATTTGCAAAGTGATATTTGGAAGCCCTTAGAGGGCTATGGTGAAAAAGGAAATATCTTCAGTTAAAAAGTGGAAAGAAGCTTTCTGAGAAACTGATTTGTATTCTATTAATTCATCTCACAGAGTTACAGCTTTCCCCTCAACAAGCCTTTCGCTAAGGCTGTTCTTGTGGAATTTGCAAAGTGCTATTTGGAAGCCCATAGAGGGCTATGGTGAAAAAGTAAATATCTTCAGGTAAAAACTGTAAAGAAGTTTTCTGAGAAACTGCATTGTGTTTTGTTAATTCATCTCACAGAGTTACAGCTTTCACCTCAAGAAGCCTTAAACTAAGACTGTTCTTGTGGAATTTACAAAGTGATATTTCGAAGCCCATAGAGGGCTATGGAGAAAATGGAAATATATTCAGTTAAGAACTGGACAGAAGCTTTCTGAAAAAATGCTTTGTGTTCTGTTAATTCATCTCATAGAGTTACAGCTTTCCCCTCAAAATCCTTTCTCTACTGTTCTTGTGGAATTTAAAAAGTGATATTTGGAAACCCATAGAGGGCTAAGGTGAAAAAGTAAATATCCTAAGATAAAAACTGAAAAAAAGGTTTTTTGAGAAATTGCTTTGTGTTCTGTTAATTCATCTCAGAGAGTTATAGCTTTCCTCTCAAGAATTCTTTCGCTTAGACTGTTCTTGTGGAATTTAAAAAGTGATATTTAGAGGCCCAGAGAAGGCTAAAGTGAAAAAGGAAATATCTTCAATTAAAAACTGGAAAGAATCTTTTTGAGAAACTTCTTTGTGTTCTGTTAATTCATCTCACAGAGTTACAACATTCCAAAAAAGAAGCCTTTCGCTAAGACTGTTCTTGTGGAATTTAAAAAGTGATATTTGGAAGCCCATAGAGGGCTATGGTGAGAAAGCAAATATCTTCCGTTAAAAACTGTAAAGAAGCTTTCTGAGAAACGGCTTTGTGTTCTCTTAATTCATCTCACAGTGTTACAGCTTTCCCCTCAAAAGCCTTTCGCTAAGCCTGTTCTTGTGGAATTTATAAAGTGATATTTTGTAGCCCATAGAGGGCTATGGTGAAAAAGGAAATCAATTCCGTTAAAAACTGGAAAGAACCTTTATGAGAAACGGCTTTGTGTTCTGTTAATTCATCTCACAGAGTTACAGCTTTGCCCTCAAGAAGCCTTTCCCTAAGACTGTTCTTGTGGAATTTAAAAAGTGATCTTTGGAACCCCATAGACGGCTATGGTGAAAAGGAAATGTCTTCAGTTAAAAAGTGGAAAGAAGCTTTTTGAGAAACTGCTTTGTGATCTTTCAATGCATCTCACATATTTACTGCTTTCACCTCAAGTAGCCTTTCGCTAAGACTTCTCTGGTGGAATTTAAAAAGTGATATTTGGAAGCCCATAGAGGGCGATGGTGAAAAAGGAAATATCTTCAGTTAAAAACTGCAAAGAAGCTTTCTGAGAAACGGCTTTGTGTTCTCTTAATTCATCTCACAGAGTTATAGCTTTCCCCTCAAGAAGCCTTCCCTAAGACTGTTCTTGTGAAATTTCCAAAGTGATATTTGGAAGCCCAATGAGGGCTATGGTGACAAAGGAAATCTCTTCCGATAAAAACTGGAAAAAAGCTTTCTGAGAAACGGTTTTGTGTTCTGTTAATTCATCTGAGAGAATTACAGCTTTCCCCTCAAGAATCCTTTGGCTAAGACTGTTCTTGTGGAATTTGCAAAGTGATATTTGGAAGCCCATACAGGGCTATGATGAAAAAGTTAATATCTTCCGTTAAAAACTGGGAAGAAAATTTCTGAGAAACTGCTTTGTGTTCTGTGAACTCATCACACAGAGTTACAGGTTTTTCCTCAAGAAGCCTTTCCCTATGACTTTTCTAGTGGAATTTCCAAAGTGATATTTGAAAGCCCAATGAGGGCTATGGTGAAAAAGGAAATGTCTTCCGTTAAAAACTGGAAAGAAGCTTTCTGAGAAACGGCTTAGTGTTCTGTTAATTCATCTCACAGAGTTACAGCTTTCTCCTCTAGAAGCCTTTAGCTAAGACTGTTCTTGAGGAATTTGCAAGGTGATATTTGGAAGCCCATAGAGGGCTAGGGTGAAAAAGGAAATATCTTCAGTTAAAAAGTGGAAAGAAGCTTTCTGAGAAACTGCTTTGTGTTCTGTTAATTCATCTCACCGATTTACAGCTTTTCCCTCAAGAAGCATTTCGCTAAGACGTTTCTTGTGGAATTTACAAAGTGATATTTGGAAGCCCGTAGAGGTTGAAAGTGAAAAAGAAAATATCTTCAGTTAAAAACTGGAAATAAGCTTTCTGAGAACCTGTTTTGTGTTCTGTTAATTCATTTCACAGAGTTATAGCTTTGCTCTCAAGAAGCCTTTCACTAATACTGTTATTGTGGAATTTGCAAAGTGATATAAGGAAGCCCAGAGAGGGCTATGCTGAAAAAGGAAATATCTTCAGTTAAAAACTGGAAAGAAGCTTTCTGAGAAACGGCTTGGTGTTCTGTTAATTCATCTCAGAGAGTTACAGCTTTCCCCTCAAGTAGCCTTTCGCTAAGGCTGTTCCTGTGGAATTTGAAAGTGATATTTGGAAGCCCATAGAGAGCTATGGTGAAAAATTAAATATCTTCAGTTAAAAACTGGAAAGAATCTTTCTGAGAAACTGCTTTGTGTTCTGTTAATTCATCTCGTGGAGTTAAGCTTTCCCCTCAAGAAGCCTTTCGCTAAGACTATTCTTGTGGAATTTAAAAAGTGATATTTGGATGCCCATAGAGAGCTGTGGTGAAAAAGAAATTATCCTAAGATAAAAACTGAAAAGAAGGTTTTTGAGAAACTGCTTTGTGTTCTGTTAATTCATCTCACTGAGTTACAGCTTTCCCTTCAAGTAGCCTTTCACTAAGACTGTTTTTGTGGAATTTGCAAAGTGATATTCGGAAGCTCATAGAGGGCTATGGTAGAAAAGGATATATCTTCAGTTAAAAACTGGAAAGAAGCTTTCTGAGAAACAGCTTTGTGTTCTCAAAATTCATCTCTCAGAGTAACAGCTTTCCCTTCAAGAAGCCTTTCGCTAATACTGTTCTTGTGGAATTTGGAAAGTTATATTTGGAAGCGCGTAGAGGGCTATGGCGAAAAAGGAAATATCTTCTGTTAAAAACTAGAAAGAAGCTTTATGAGAAACTGCTTTGTGTTCTGTCAATTCATCTCACAGAGTTACAATTTTCACCTCAAAAAGTCTTTCGCTAAGACTGTTCTTGTGGAATTTGCAAAGTGTTATTTGTAAGCCTAAAGAGGGATATTGTGAAAAAGGAATTATCTTCAGTTAAAAACTGGAAAGAAGCTTTCTGAGAAACTTCTTTGTGTTTTGTTAATTCATCTCACAGAGTTAAGGCTTTATCCTCAAGAAGCCTTTCGCTAAGACTGTTCTTGTGGAATTTTCAAAGTGATATTTGGAAGCCTATAGAGGTCTATGCTGAAAAAGTTGATATCTTAATTTAAAAACCGGAAAGAAGCTTTCTGAGAAACTATTTTGTGTTCTATTAATTGATCTAAAAGTGTTACAGCTTTCTCCTAGAGAAGCCTTTCGCTAAGACTGTTCTTGTGAAATTTTTAAAGTCATTTTTGGAAGCCCATGGAGGGCTATGTTGAAAAAGGAAATATCTTCAGTCAAAAACTGGAAAGAAGCTTTCTGAGAGACTGCTTTGTGTTCCGTTAATTCATCTCACAGGGTTACAGCTTTCCCCTCAAGAAGCCTTTCGCTAAGACTGTTCTTGTGGAATTTAAAAAGTGATATTTGGAAGCCCCTAGGGCGCTGTGGTGAAAAAGGAAGTATCCTAAGATAAAAACTGAAAAGAAGCTTTTGGGAAAATTGCTTTGTGTTCTGTTAATTCAACTCACAGAGACACAGCTTTCCCCTCCAGAAACCTTTTGCTAAGACTGTTCTTGCAGAATTTACAAAGTGAGATTTGGAAACCCATAGCGGTCTATGGTGATACAGGAAATATCTTCATTTAAAAACTGGAAAGAATCCTTCTGAGAAACTGCTTTGTGTTCTGTTAATTCATTTCACAGAGTTACAGCTTTCCCCTGAAGAAGACTTTCGATAAGACTGTTCTTGTGGAATTTGCAAAGAGATATTTGGAAGCCCACAGAGGGCTATGGTGAAAAAGGAAATCTCTTCCGTTAAAAACTGGAAATAACCTTTCTGAGAAACTGCTTTGTGTTCTGTTAATTCATCTCACACAGTTACAGCTTTCCCCTCAAGAAGCCCTTCACTAAGATTGTTCTTGTGGAGTGTGCAAGGTGATATTTAGAAGCCCATAGAGGGCTACGGTGAAAAATGATATATCTTCAGTTAAAACGTGGAAGGAAGCTTTCTGAGAAACTGCTTTGTTTCCTGTTAATTCATCTCACAGAGTTACAGCTTTTCCTTCAAGAAGCCTTTCGCTAATACTGTTCTTGTGGAATTTGCAAAGTGATATTTGGAAGCCCATAGAGGGTTATGGTGAAAAAGAAAATATCTTCAGTTAAAAACTGGAAAGATGCTTTCTGAGAAACTGCTTTGTGTTCTGTTAATTCTTCTCACAGAGTTATAGCTTTCCTCTCAAGAAGCCTTTCACTAAGACTGTTCTTGTGGAATTTGCAAAGTGACATTTGGAAGCCCATACAGGGCTGAGGTGGAAAAGAAAATATCTTCTGTTAAAAACTGGAAAGAAGCTTTATGAGAAACTGCTTTGTGTTCTGTCAATTCATCTCACAGAGTTACAGCTTTCACCTCAAGAAGCCTTTCGCTAAGACTGTTCTTTTGGAATATAAAAAGTGATATTTGGAAGCCCATAGTGGGCTATGGTGAAAATGGAAATATCTTCAGTTACAAACTGCAAAGAATCGTTCGTAGAAACGGCTTTGTGTACTCTAAATTCATCTCACAGAGTTACAGCTATCCTCTCAAGAAGCCTTTCGTTAAGTCTGCTCTTGTTGAATTTCCAATGTGATATTTGAAAGCCCAATTAAGGCTATGGTGAAAAAGGAAGTCTCTTCATTAAAAACTCGAAAGAAGCTTTATGAGAAACGTCTTAGTGTTCTGTTAATTCATCTCACAGGGTTACAGCTTTCCCCTCAAGAAATCTTTCGCTAAGACTGTTCTTGTGGATTTTCAAAGTGATATTTTGAAGCACATAGAGGGCTATGGTGAAAAACGAAATATTTTCAGGCAAAAACTGGAAAGAAGCTTTCTGAAAAACAGCTTTGTGTTCTGTTAATTCATCTCACAGAGTTACAGCTTTCCCCTCAAGAAGCCTTTCGCTAGGACTCTTCTTGTGGAATTTGCAAAGTAATATTTGGAAGCCTATTGAATTCTATGGTGAAAAAGGAATTATCTTCAGTTAAAAACTGTAAAGAAGCTTTCTGAGAAACTCATTTGTGTTCTGTTAATTCATCTCACAGAGTTACAACTTTCCCCTCAAGAAGCCTTTCGCTAAGACTGTTCTTGTGGAATTTGCAAAGTGATATTTGGAAGCCCATAGAGGGCAACAGTGAAAAAGGCATTCTCTTCTGTTAAAAATTGGAAAGAATCTTTCTGAGAAACGGCTTTGTGTTCTGATAATTCATCTCAGAGACTTACAGCTTTCCCCTCAAGAAGCCTTTCGCTAAGACTCTTCTTGTGGAATTTACAAAGTGATATTTGGAAGCCCGTAGAGGGCTACTGTGAAAAAGGAAATATGTTCAGTTAAAAACTGGAAAGAAGCCTTCTGAGATACTACTTTGTGTTCTGTTAATTCATCTCACAGAGTTACAGCTTTCCCCTGAAGAAGTCTTTCGCTAAGACTGTTCTTCTGGAACTGGCAAAGTGATATTTGGAAGCCCATAGAGGGCTATGGTGAAAAAGGAAATATCTTCAGGTAAAAACTGAAACAAGCTTTTTGAGAAACTGCATTGTGTTCTGTTAATTCATCTCACAGAGTTACAGCATTCCCCTCAAGAAGTCTTTCACTAAGACTGTTCTTGTGGAATTTGCAAAGTGACATTTGGAAACCCATAGAAGGCTATGGTTAAAAAGGAAATATCTTCTGCTAAAAACGTGAAAGAAGCTTTCTGAGAAACGGCTTTGTGTTCTCTTAATTCATCTCACAGAGTTTCAGCTTTCCCCTCAAGAAGCCTTTCGCTAAGACTGTTCTTGTTTAATTTGCAAAGTGATATTCGTAAGCCTATAGAGGGCTATTGTGAAAAACGAATTATCTTCATTTAAAAACTGGAAAGAAGATTTCTGAGAAACTGCTTTGCATTTTGTAATTCATCTCATAGTGTTACAGCTTTCCCCTCAAGAAGCTCTTCGCTAAGACTGTTTTTGTGGAATTTGCAAAGTGATATTTGGAAGCCCATAGAGGGCTATGGTGAAAAAGAAAATCTCTTCCGTTAGAAACTGGAAATAAGCTTTCTGAGAAACGGCTTCGTGTTCTTTTAATTCATCTCAAAAAGTTAAAGTTTCCCCTCAAGTAGCCTTTTACTAAGTATGTTCTTGTGGAATTTTCAAAGTGATATTGGAAGCCTATAGAGGGCTATGGTGAAAAAGGTAATATCTTCAGTTAAAAACTGGACAGAAGATCTCTGAGAAACTGTTTTGTGTTCTGTAAATCATCTCAAAGAGTTACAGCTTTCCCCTGGAGAAACCTTTCACTAAGACTGTTCTTGTGGAATTTCCAAAGTGATATTTGGAAGCCCATGGAGGGCTATGGTGAAATAGAAAATATCTTCAGTTTAAAACTGGAAAGAAGCATTCTGAGAAACTGCTTTGTGTTCTGCTAATTCATCTCACAGAGTTACAGCTTTCCTCTCAAGAAGCCTTTCGCTAAGAGAGTTCTTGTGGAATTTAAAAAGTGATATTTGGAAGCCCATGGAGATCTGTGGTGAAAAAGGAAATATCCTAAGATAAAAACTGAAAAGAAGCCTTTTGAGAAACTGCTTTGTGTTCTGTTAATTCATCTCACAGAGTTACAGCTTTCCCCTCAAGAAGCCTTTCACTAAGACTGTTCTTGTGGAATTTTCAAAATGATATTTGGAAGCCCACAGACTGCTAGGGTGAAATAGGAAATCTCTTCAGTTAAAAACTGGAAAGAAGCTTTTTGAGAAACTGCATTGTGTTCTGTTAATTCATCTCACTGAGTTACAGCTCTCCCCTCATATGGCCTTTCGGTAAGACTGTTCTTGTGGAAATTGCAAAGTGAAATTTGGAAGCCCCTAGGTGTCTATGGTGAAAAAGAAATATCTTCAGTTAAAAACTGGAAAGAAGCTTTCTGAGAAACTGCTTTGTGTTTTGTGAATTCATCTCACAGAGTCACAGCTTTCCACTCAAGAAGCCTTTCGCTAAGACTGTTCTTGTGAAATTTCCAAAGTGATATTTGTAAGCCCATAGAGGGCTATGTTGATAAAGGAAATATCTTCTTTGAAAAACTGGAAAGAAGCTTTCTGAGAAACTGCGCTGTGTTCTGTTAATACATCTAATAGAGTTACAGCTTTCACCTCAAGAAGCCTTTCACTAATACTGTTCTTTTGGAATTTGCAAAGTGATATTTGGATGCCCTTAGAGGGCTATGGTGAAAAAGGAAATCTCTTCCATTAAAAACTGGAAAGAAGCATTTTGAGAAACGGCTTTGTGTTCTGTTAATTCATCCCACAGAGTAACAGCTTTCCCCTGAAGAAGCCTTTCGCTAAGACTGTTCTTGTAGAATTTTGAAAGTGATATTTGGAAGCCTATAGAGGGCTATGGTGAAAATGGTAATATCTTAAGTTAAAAACTGGAAAGAAGCTTTCTGAGAAACTGTTTTGTGTACTGTTAATTCATCTCACAGAGTTATAGCTTTCCCCTCAAGAAGCCTTTTGCTAAGACTGTTCTTGTGAAATTTGCAAAGTGATATTTGGAAGACCATAGAGGGCTACGGTGAAAAAGGAAATATCTTCAGTTAAAATCTGCAAAGAAGCTTTCTGAGAAAGTGCTTTGTGTTCTGTTAATCATCTCACAGAGTTACAGCTTACCCCTCAAGAAACCTTTCGCTTAGACTGTTCTTGTGGAATTTGCAAGCTTATATTTGGAATCCCATAGAAGCCTATGGTGAAAAAGGGGAAGTCCTCTGGTAAAAACTGGAAAGAAGCTTTCTGAGAAACTTCTTTGTGTTCTTCTAGTTGATCTCACAGAGTTACAGCTTCCCCCTCAAGAGGCCGTTCACTAAGACTGTTGTTTTGGAATTTGCAAAGTGATATTTGGAAGCCCATGGTGGGTTATGGTGAAAAATAAAATATGTTCAGATAAAAACTGGAAAGAATCTATCTGAGAAACTGTTTTGTGTTCTGTTAATTCATCTCACAGAGTTTCAGGTTTCCCCTCATGAAGCCTTTCGCAAAGATTGTTCTTGTGGAATTTGCAAAGTGATATTTGGAAGACCCTAGAGGGATATGGTGAAAAAGTATATGTCCTCAGATAAAAATCGGAAAGAAGCTTTCTGTGAAACTGCTTTGTGTTCTGTTAATTCGTCTCACAGTGTTACAGCTTTCCCCTCAAGAAGACGTTCACTAAGACTGTTCTTGTGTAATATTCAAAGTGATATCTGGAAGACCATAGAGGGCGATGGTGAAAAAGAAAATATCTTCATTAAAAACTGGAAAGAAGTTTTCTGAAAAACTGCTTTATATTCTGGTAATTCATCTCACAGAGTAACTGATTTCCGCTCAAGAAGCCTTTCGCTAAGACTGTTCTTGCAGAATTTGCAAAGTGATATTTGAAAGCGCATAGAGGGCTATGGTTAGAAAGGAAATATCCTAAGATAAAAACTGAAAAGAAGGTTTCTTAGAAACTTCTTTGTGTTCTGTTAATTCATCTCACAGAGTTACAGCTTTCCCCTCAAGATGTCCTACACTAAGACTGTTCTTGTGGTATTTCCAAAGTGATATTTGGTACCCCAGAGATGCCTATTGTGAAAAAGTAAATATCTTCAGTTAAAAACCTGAAAGAAGCTTTCTGAGAAACTGCTTTGTGTTCTGTTATTTCATCTCACAGAGTTACAGCATTCCCCTCAAGAAGTCTTTCACTAAGACTGTTCTTGTGGAATTTGCAAGGTGATATTTGGAAGCCCTTAGAGGGCTATGGTTAAAAAGGAAATATCTTCAGCTAAAAACTTGAAAGAAGTTTTCTGAGAAACGGCTTTGTGTTCTCTTAATTCATCTCACAGAGTTACAGCTTTCCCCTCAAGAAGCCTTTCGCTAAAACTGTTCTTGTTTAATTTGCAAAGTGGTATTCAGAATTGTATAGAGTGCTATTGTGAAAAACTAATTATCTTCATTTAAAAACTTGAAAGAAGTATTCTGAGAAACTTCGTTGTGTTCTGTAATTCGTCTCACAGAGTTACAGCTTTCCCCTCAAGAAGCCCTTCGCTAAGACTGTTTTTGTGGAATTTGCAAAGTGATATTTGGAAGCCCATAGAGGGCTATGGTGAAAAAGTGAATCTCTTCCATTAGAAAATGGAAAGAAGCTTTCTGAGAAACGGCTTTGTGTTCTGTTAATTCATCTCACAGAGTTAAAGCTTTCCCCTCATGTAGCCTTTCGCTAAGTATGTTCTTGTGGTATTTTCAAAGTGACCAGACCGGCCCAGACCACCTAAATCTAGGCCACAAACCGGTTTTGACCAGCTCAAAACAGACCAGAAGGGCTAAAACCAGATCAGACCATCTCAAAAAGGTTTTGACCAGCTCATAGCGGTTATTACCGGCTCAAACCAGAGCAGACCTTTTAAATCCGGTTTTGAACGGCTCAATCTGATTTTGAACGGCTCGTATCAGTTTTGACCAGCTAAAACCGGTTTTGACCGGATGAGACCGGATAAACCAAATCAGACCTGCCCAGAATTGCTAAAATCAGATCAAACCAGACTAGACCGGCCCAGACCGCCTTAAACTGGGCCACAAACCGGTTTTGACAGGTTCAATGCAGACCAGACAGGCTCATACCGGTTTTGACCGTTCTGAGCCGGTTTTGACCGGCTCAAACCAGACCAGACTGGCTCAAACCGGTTTTGACCAGCTCAAAGCGGTTTTGACCAGATAAAACCAGACTTGACTGGCCCAGACCAGCTGAAACTGGAAAAAACCGGAGCAGACCGGCCGAGACCGTCTGAAACCGGGCCACAAACCAGTTTTCACCAGCCTGAACCAATTTTGACCAGCTCAAACCAGTCGACACTGGCTCAAACCGGACCAGACCGGCTCAAACCGGTTTTGACCGGATGACACCGGCTCAAACCGGAGCACACCAGCTCCCACCGGATCAAACTGGACCAGAGAGGCCCAGACCGGCTGAAACCGGATCAAACAGGAAGAGACCGGCCCGGACCGGCTAAAACCGGGCCAGACCAGCTCAATCCGGGCCAGATCGGCTCAATCCAGACCAGACCGGTTCAAACCGGTTTTGACTGGCTCATTCCGGTTTTGATCGGCTCAAACCAGTTTTGACCAGCTCAAACCACTCCAGACCGGCTAAAACCGGTTTTCACCAGCTCAAACCGGTTTTGACCTGATTAGACCGGATCAAACCAGACCAGACCGGCTCAGAGAGGCTCGAATCGGTTTTCACCGTCTTAAACCAGACCAGACCGGCTCATACCAGACCAGACCGGCTCAAAACGGTTTTGACCTGCTCAACCCACACCCGACCGGCTGAAACTGGTTTTGACCAGATGAGACCAGTTTTGAGCGGATGAGAATGGATCAAACTGAATCAGACCGGCCCAGACCGGCTAAAATCGGATCAAAACGGACCAGCCCGGCCCAGACCGCCTAAAACTGGGCCACAAACCGGTTTTGACCGGTTGAAACCAGACCAGACTGGCCCAAACCGGTTTTGACTGACCTAGCCGGTTTTCATCGGCTCAAACCAGACCAGACCGGCTCAAAGCGGTTTTGACCGGCTCAAAGTGGTTTGGACCAGATCAAACCAGACTCGACCGGCCCAGACCAGCTGAAACCGGATGAAACCGGAGCAGACCGGCCCAGAGCAGCTAAAACCGGGCCACCAACCGGTTTTGACTGGCTCAAACCAGAGCAGACCGGCTCAAACTGGACCAGACCGGCTCAAACCGGTTTTGACCGGAAGACACCGGATCAAAGAGGACCAGACCGGCTCACACCGAATCAAACCGGACCAGACAGGCCCAGACCGGCTGTAACCGGATCAAACCGGACCAGATCGGTCCACACTGGCTAAAACCGGGCCAGACCAGCTCAAACCGGTTTTGATCGGCTCAAATCAGACCAGACCAGTTCAAACCGGTTTTGATGGGCTCAATTCGGTTTTCACCAGCTCCAACCGGTTTTGTCCGGCTCAAACCACTCCAGACCGGCTAAAACCGGTTTTCACTGGCTCAAAACAGTTTTGACCTGATTAGACCGGATCAAACCGGGCCATACCGGCTCAGACAGGCTCGAATCGGTTTTGACTGGCTTCAACCAGACCAAACCAGCTCAAACCGATTTTGACCGGCTCGAAGCGGTTTTGACCTGCTCAAACCAGACCAAACCGGCTCAAACCAGACCAGACCGGCTCAAACCAGTTTTCACTGGCTCAAACCAGACCAGACCGGCTCAAACCGGATCGAACCAGACCAGACTGGCCCAGACCGTCTAAAACCGTGCCAAACTGGCTCAATCGTATTTTGACTGGCTCAAAACAGACCTGACCGTCTCAAACCCGACCTGACGGGCTCAATCCGCTTTTGACCTGACCAAACCACACCATACCGGCAGAAATTGGTTTTGACATGCTAAAACCGGTTTTGACCGGATGAGACCGGATCAAACCAAAATCAGACCGGCCCAGACCAGCGAAAATCGGATCACACCGGACCAGACCGGCCCAGACCGCCTAAAACTGGCCACAAACCGGTTTTGACCGGTTGTAACGAGACCAGACCAGCTCAAACCGGTTTTGACCGACCTAAGCCGGTTTTGAGCGACTCAAACCCGACCAGACCGTTTGAAACCAGACCAGACCAGCTCAAACCGGTTTTGACTGGCTCAAACCAGACCAGACTGGTTCAATACGGTTTTGACTGGGTCAAACCGGTTTTGAACAGCTCGAAGCGATTTTGACCGGATCAAACCGGTTTTGAACTGATCAAACCACACCAGACCGGCTCAAACCGGTTTTGACCGGCTGAAACCGATTTTGACCATATGAGACTGGATCAAACCAGACAAGACGGGCCTAGAACGGCTAAAACCAGATCAAACCGGACCAGAATGGCCCAGACCGCCTAAAACCGGGCCAAAGCGGCTCAAACCTATTTTGACCTTCTCAAACCAGACCAGACCGGCTCAAACTGGTTTTGACCGGCTCCAACCAGACCAGACCAGCTGAAACCGGATCAAACCGGACCAGACCGACCCAGACCGCCTAACACCGGGCCAAACTGGCTCAAACCTATTTTGACCAGCTCAAACCAGACCAGACCGACTTGAACCTGTTTTGACCGGCTCAAACCAGTCCTGATTGGCTCACACCGGTTTTGATCGGATTAGACTGGATCAAACCATACCAGACCTTTTCAAACCGGATCATACCGGACCAGACCGGCACAAACCAGCTCAAACTGGCTCAAACCGAACCAGACCGGCCCAGACAGTCTAAAACCGGGCCAATCCGTCTCAATCAGATTTTGACTGGCTCAAACCAGACCAGACCGGCTCAAACCAGACCACACTGCCTCAAACTGGTTTTGACTGGCTGAAACTAGAAGAGACTGGCTCAATCCGGTTTTGACCGGATGAGACAGGATAAAATCAGACCAGACCGGCTCAAACCGGATGAAACCACAGCAGACCGGCCCAGAACAGCTGAAGCCCGAGCAAACCGGACCACACGGGGCCAGATCGGCTAAAAGTGGGCCACAAACCGGTTTTGAGCGGCTCAAACCAGACCAGACCGGCTCAAACCGGTTTTGACCAGCCTGAGCTGGTTTTGACCGGCTCATACCAGTCCAGACCGGCTCAAACCGGACCAGACCGGCTCAAACCGGTTTTGAACGGATGACACCGTATCAAACAGGACCAGACCGGCTCACACCGGATCAAACCAGACCAGACAGGCCCAGAAAGGCTGAAACCGGATCAAACCGGGCCAGACCGGCCCAGACTGGCTAAAACCGGGCCAGACTGGCTCAAAACGGTTTTGACCGGCTCAAACCAGACCAGACAGGTTCAAACCGGTTTTGACTGGCTCAATCCGGTTTTGACCGGCTCAAACCGGTTTTGACTGGCTCAAACCACTCCAGACTGGCTAAAACCGGTTTTCACCGGCTCAAACCGGTTTTGACCTGATTAAACCGGATCAAACCGGACCAGACAGGCTCAGACAGGCTCGAATCGGTTTAGACTGGCTTCAACCAGACAAAACCGGCTCAAACCGGTTTTGACCGGCTTGAACCGCTTTTGACCGGCTCAAACCAGACCAGACCGGTTCAATCCGATTTTGACCATCTCAAACCGATTTTTAACGGCTAGAACCGCTTTTGACCGCCACAAACCGGTTTTGACCGGCTCAAATCACACGAGACCGGCTCAAACCGGTTTTGACCAGCTGAAACCGATTTTGACCAGATGAGACCGGATCAAACCGGACCAAACGGGCCCAGACCGGCTAAAACAGGATCATTCCGGACCAGACCGGCCCTGACCGCCTAAAACCAGGTCAAACCCGCTCAAACCTATTTTGACCAGCTCAAACCAGACCAGACCGTCTCAAGCCGGTTTTGACCGGCTAAAACGAGACCAGGCCAGCTCAAACCGGATCAAACAGGACCACAGTGGCCCAGACCATCTAAAAACGGGCCAAACCGGCTCAAACCTCTTTTGACCAGCTCAAACCAGACCAGACAGGCTCGAACCTGTTTTGACCGGCTCAAAGCAGACCTGATCAGCTCAAACCAGTTTTGACAGGATTAGACCGGATGAAACCGGAGCAGACCTTCTCAAACCGGATCATACTGGACCAGACCGGCACAAATCGGCTCAAACCGGCTCAAACAAAACCAGACCGGCCCAGACAGGCTAAAACCGGGCCAAACCGGCTCATTCAGGTTTTGACCGGCTCAAACGAGACCAGACCGGCTCAAACCAGAGCAGAATGTATCAAACCGGTTTTGATCGGCTCAAACCAGACCAGTCTGGCTCAAACTGGTTTTGACCGGATGAGACAGAATAAAACCGGACCAGACCGGCACAAAACGGATGAAACCGCACCACACCGGACCAGAAGAGCTGAAGCCGGTGCAAACCGGACCAGACCGGCCCAGACCGGCTCAAACCAGTTTTGACCAGCCTGAGCCGGGTTTGGCCGGTTCAAAGCAGACCAGACTGCCTCAAACCGGACCAGACTGGCTCAAACCGGTTTTGACCTGCTCAAACCACACCAGACAGGCTGAAACCGCTTTTGACCAGCTAAAAACGGGTTTGACCAGATGAGACCAGATCAAACCCAATCAGACCAGCCCAGAACGGCTAAAATCGGATCAAACCACACCAGACCGGCCCACGCCGCCGAAAACTGGACCACAAACCCTTTTTGACCCGTTCAAACCAGACCAGACCGGCTCAAACCGGTTTTGACAGACCCGAGCATGTTTTGACCGGCTCAAACCAGACCAGACTGGCTTAAACCAGACCAGACTGGCTCAAACCATTTTTGACCAGCTCAAAGCGGTTTTGACTGGATCAAACCGGACTCGACCAGCCCACACCAGCTGAAATCGCATCAAACTGGACCAGACCGGCCCAGACAGGAAAAACCCGGTTCACAAACCAGTTTTGACTGGGACAAACCAGACCAGAACGTCTCAAACCGGTTTTTACCGGTTCAAACCAGACCAGACCGGCTCAAACCAGACCAGAAGGGCTCAAACCGGTTTTGACCGGCTCAAACCGGTATCGACCGGCTCAAACCAGACCAGACAGGTTCAATCCGGTTTGACCAGCTCAAACCGGTTTTGACCGGCCTAAACCGGTTTTGACTGGCTCAAACCAGACCAGACCAGGTCAAACCAGACCAGACCGGCTCAAACCAGACCAGACCAGCTCAAACCGGTTTTGACCAGCTCAAAGCGGTTTGGACTGGATCAAACCAGACTCGACCGGCCCAGACCAGCTGAAACTGGATGAAACCGGACCAGACCGGCCCAGAGCGGCTAAAACCGGGCCACAAACCTGTTTTGACCGGCTCAAACCAGACAAGACTGGCTCAAACCGTACCAGACCGGCTCAATCCGGTTTTGACCGGATGACACCGGATCAAACAGGACCAGACCGGCTCACACCGGATCAAACCGGACAAGACAGGCCCAGACAGGCTGAAACTGGATCAAACCTGACCAGACCGGCCCAGACCGGCTAAAACCGAGCCAAACCGGCTCAAACCGGTTTTGATCAGCTGAAATCAGACCAGACCGGTTCAAACCGGTTTTGATGGGCTCAATTCGGTTTTGACCGGCTCAAACCCGTTTAGACCAGTTCAAACCACTCCAGACCGGCTAAAACCGGTTTTCACTGGCTCAAAACGGTTTTGACCTGATTAGACCGAATCAAACCGTGCCAAACTGGCTCAGACAGGCTCGAATCGGTTTTGACTGGCTTCAACCAGACCAAACCGGCTCAAACCGGTTTTGACCGGCTCGAAGTGGTTTTGACCGGCTCAAACCAGACCAAACCGGCTCAAACCAGACCAGACTGGCTCAAACCGGTTTTGACCGGCTCAAAACGGTTTTGACCTGATTAGACTGGATCAAACCGTGCCAGACTGGCTCAGACAGACTCGAATCAGTTTTGACTGGCTTCAACCAGACCAAACCGGCTCGAACCGGTTTTGACCGGCTGAAACCAGACGAGACCGGGTCAAACAAGTTTTGACCTGCTCAAACCACACCAGATGGGCTGAAATCGGTTTTGACAGGCTAAAACAGGTTTTGACTGGATGAGACCGGATCAAACAGAATGAGACGGGCCCAGACCGGCTAAAATCAGATCACACCGGGCGAGACCGGCCCAGACCGCCTAAAACTGGGCCACAAACCGGTTTTGGCGGGTTCAAACCAGACCAGACTGGCTCAAAACGGTTTTTACTGGCTCAAAGTGGTTTTGACCAGATCAAACCCGATTCGACCGGCCCAGACCAGCTGAAACCGGATCAAACCAAACCAGACCGGTTCAATGCAGTTTTGACCAGCTCAAACCGGTTTTGAACGGCTGAAACAGATTTTGACCATATTAGACAGTATCAAACCGGACCAGACGGGCCCAGACTGGCTCAAACCGGATCAAACAGGACCACACCGGCCCAGACCGCCTAAAACCGTGCCAAACCGGCTCAAACTTCTTTTGACCGGCTAAAACCAGACCAGACCGGGTCGAACCTGCTTTGAACGGCTCAAACCAGTCCTGACCGGCTCAAACCGGTTTTGACCGGATGAGACCGGATCAAACCGGACCAGACCTTCCCAAACCGGATCATACCAGACCAGACCAGCACAAACCAGCTCAAACCATCTCAAACTGAACCAGCCCGGCCTAGACAGGCTAAAACCGGGCCAAACCGGCTCTATCAGGTTTTGACCGGCTCAAACCAGACCAGATCGGCTCAAACCAGACCAGAGTGGCTCAAAATAGTTTTGAACAGCTCAAAGCGCTTTTGACCGGATCAAAACAGACTCGACCGGCCCAGACCAGCTGAAACCGGATCAAACCGGAGCAGACCGTCCCAGACCGGCTAAAACTGGGCCACAAACCGGTTTTGAC
The DNA here is from genome assembly GCF_047675955.1 of Chlorocebus sabaeus. Classification (NCBI taxonomy): domain Eukaryota; kingdom Metazoa; phylum Chordata; class Mammalia; order Primates; family Cercopithecidae; genus Chlorocebus; species Chlorocebus sabaeus. Next base: position 2,701 of record NW_027327864.1, on the reverse strand, counting down.
CGGCTCAAACCAGACCACAATGGCTCAAACTGGACCAGACTGGCTCATACCGGTTTTGACCGGATGACTCCGGATCAAACCTGACCAGACCGGCTCACACCAGATCAAACCTGACCAGACAGGCCCAGACCGGCTGAAACCAGATCAAGCCGGACCAGACCTGCCCAGACTGGCTAAAACCGGGCTAGACCGGCTCAAACCGGTTTTGACTGGCTCAAACCAGACCAGAGATGTTCAAACCGGTTTGTGACTGGCTCAATCCGGTTTTGACTGGCTCAAACCGGTTTTGACCTGATTAGACTGGATCAAACCAGACCAGAAGGGCTCAGACAGGCTCGAATCGGTTTTGACTGGCTTCAACCAGACCAAACCAGCTTAATCCGGTTTTGACCGGCTCAAACCAGTTTTGACCGGCTCATACCAGACCAGACCGGCTAAAACCAGACCAAAACGGCTCACACCAGTTTGACCGGATCAAACCGGGTTTGACCGGCTCAAATCAGACCAGACCGGCTCAAACCGGACCAGACCGGCTCACACCAGATCAAACCTGAACAGACAGGCCCAGACCGGCTGAAACCGGATCAAGCCGGACCAGACCAGCCCAGACTGGCTAAAACCGGGCTAGACCGGCTCAAACCGGTTTTGACTGCTCAAACCAGACCAGAGAGGTTCAAACCGGTTGTGACTGGCTCAATCCGGTTTTGACTGGCTCAAACCGGTTTTGACCTGATTAGACCGGATCAAACCAGACCAGACCGGCTCAGACACGCTCGAATCGGTTTTGACTAGCTTCAACCAGACCAAACCAGCTTAATCCGGTTTTGACCGGCTCGAACCAGTTTTGACCGGCTCTAACCAGACCAGACCTGCTAAAACCAGACCAGACCGGCTCACACCGGTTTGACCGGATCAAACCGGGTTTGACTGGCTCAAACCAGACCAGACCAGCTCAAACCGGAGCAGACCGGGTCAATCCGATTTTGACCAGATGACACCGGATCAAACCGGACCAGACCGGCTCACACCGGATCAAACCGGACCAGGCAGGCCCACACCGGCTAAAACTGGGCCAGACCGGCTCAAACCGGTTTTGACCGTCTCAAACCAGACTAGAATGGTTCAATCCAGTTTTGACTGGCTCAATCCGGTTTTGACCGTCTCAAACTGGTTTGGACCGGCTGAAATTGGTTTTGACCGGCCTGAGCCGGTTTTCACCGCCTCAAAGCGGACCAGACCGGCTCAAACCGATTTTGACCGGCTAAAAACCGGTTTTCACCGGATGAGATCTGATCAAACCGAATGAGACTGGCCCAGACCAGCTAAAATTGGAACAAACCGGACCAGACCGGCCCAGACCACCTTAAACTGGGCCACAAACCGGTTTCGACGGGTTCAAACCAGACAAGACCGGCTCAAACCAGTTTTGACCGACCTGTGCCGGTTTTGACTGGCTCAAACCAGAACAGACCGGCTCAAACCGGTTTTGACCGCCTCAAAGCGGTTTTGACCACATCAAACCACTCCAGACCGCCTAAAACCGGTTTTTTCCCGGCTCAAAACGGTTTTGACCTGATTAGACCGGATCAAACCGGACCAGACTGGCTAAGGACAGGCTCGAATCGGTTTTGACTGGCTTCAACCAGACCAAACCGGCTCAAACCAGTTTTGGCCGGCTAGAACCGGTTTTGTCTGGTTCAAACCAGACCAGACCGGCTCAAACCAGACCAGACCAGCTCAAATCGGTTTTGACCGGGTCAAATCAGTTTTGACCAGCTCAAACCAGACCAGACCGGCTCAAACTGGTTTTGACTGGGTCAAAGCGGTTTTGACCGGATGACACCAGATCAAACCGGACCAGACCCGCTCACACCGGATCAACCGGACCAGACAGCCCCAGACCAGCTGAAACCGGATCAAACCGGACCAGACCGGCCCAGACCGGCTAAAACCGGGCCAGAACGCCTCAAATCGGTTTTGACCGGCTCAAACCAGACCAGACCGGTTCAAACCAGTTTTGACTGGCTCAATCCGGTTTTGACTGACTCAAACCAGTTTTGACCGGCTCAAACCACTCCAGACAGGGTAAAACCGATTTTCACCAGCTCAAACCGGTTTTGACCTGATTAGACCGGATCAAACCGGACCAGACCGTTTCAGACAGGCTCGAATCCGTTTGGCCTGCCTTCAACCAGACCAAACCGGCTCAAACTGGTTTTGACCAGCTCGAACCGGTTTTGAGCGGCTCAAACCAGACTAGACCGGCTCAAACCAGACCAGACCGGCTCAAACCGGTTTTGACCTGCTCAAACCACACCAGACCGGTGAAACCGGTTTTGACTGGCTAAAACCAGTTTTGACCGGTGAGACCGGATCAAACCGAATCAGACCAGCCAGGACCGGCTAAAATGGAATCAAACCGGACCAGACCGGGCCAGAGCACCTAAAACTGGGCCACAAACCGGTTTTGACCAGTTCTAACCAGACCATACTGGCTCAAACCGGTTTTGACAGACCTAAGCCGGTTTTGACCAGCTCAAACCAGACCAGACTGGCTCAAACCAGACCACACCGGCTCAAACCGGTTTTGACCGGCTCAAACCAGACCGGACCAGGTCAATCCGGTTTTGACCGGCTCAACCGGTTTTGAACGGCTCGAACGATTTTTGACTGGCTCAAACCGGTTTTGAATGGCTCAAAA